>NC_092725.1:39354356-39616856 GCF_047496885.1 Scyliorhinus torazame
GGATTGGCTGGACCGGGATCAGGAGCAGGATTGGCTGGACCGGGATCAGGAGCAGGATTGGCTGGATTGGGATCAGGAGCAGGATTCGCTGCACTGGGATCAGGAACAGGATTTGCTGGGCTGGGATCAGGAGCAGGATTCGCTGGATTGGGATCAGGAACAGGATTGGCTGGACCGGGATCAGGAGCAGGATTCGCTGGATTGGGATCAGGAGCAGGATTGGCTGGACCGGGATCAGGAGCAGGGTTGGCTGGACTGGGATCAGGAGCAGGATTGGCTGGACCTGGATCAGGAGCAGGATTCGCTGGACTGGGATCAGGAACAGGATTGGCTGGACCGGGATCAGGAGCAGGATTCGCTGGATTGGGATCAGGAGCAGGATTGGCTGGACCGGGATCAGGAGCAGGATTGGCTGGACCTGGATCAGGAGCAGGATTGGCTGGACCGGGATCAGGAGCAGGATTCGCTGGACTGGGATCAGGAACAGGATTGGCTGGACCGGGATCAGGAGCAGGATTCGCTGGATTGGGATCAGGAGCAGGATTGGCTGGACCGGGATCAGGAGCAGGATTGGCTGGACCTGGATCAGGAGCAGGATTGGCTGGACCGGGATCAGGAGCAGGATTCGCTGGACCGGGATCAGGAGCAGGATTGGCTGGATTGGGATCAGGAGCAGGATTGGCTGGACTGGGATCAGGAGCAGGATTGGCTGGATTGGGATCAGGAGCAGGATTGGCTGGACCTGGATCAGGAGCAGGATTGGCTGGACTTGGATCAGGAGCAGGATTGGCTGGACCTGGATCAGGAGCAGGATTGGCTGGACTGGGATCAGGAGCAGGATTGGCTGGACCTGGATCAGGAGCAGGATTGGCTGGACCTGGATCAGGAGCAGGGTTGGCTGGACTGGGATCAGGAGCAGGATCGGCTGGACCTGGATCAGGAGCAGGATTGGCTGGACCTGGATCAGGAGCAGGATTGGCTGGACTTGGATCAGGAGCAGGATTGGCTGGACCTGGATCAGGAGCAGGATTGGCTGGACCGGGATCAGGAGCAGGATTGGCTGGACCTGGATCAGGAGCAGGATTGGCTGGACTGGGATCAGGAGCAGGATTCGCTGGATTGGGATCAGGAGCAGGATTGGCTGGACCTGGATCAGGAGCAGGATTGGCTGGACCTGGATCAGGAGCAGGATTGGCTGGACTGGGATCAGGAGCAGGATTGGCTGGACCTGGATCAGGAGCAGGATTGGCTGGACCTGGATCAGGAGCAGGATTGGCTGGACCTGGATCAGGAGCAGGATTGGCTGGACTGGGATCAGGAGCAGGGTTGGCTGGACCTGGATCAGGAGCAGGATTCGCTGGACCGGGATCAAGAGCAGGGTTGGCTGGACCGGGATCAGAAGCAGGAATAATCAGCAGTTTATTTTCTCTAGCTCACAACTACAGTAACCAATTAGGGACATGGGATTGGGCAGCAGGGATGTGCCATTCTGCCCTTCAAGCCTGCTCCACAGTTTCAATTTCAATTTTTGTCAGGAGAGAAGAACATAAGAACTAGGAGCAGGAGTAGGCCATCTAGCCACTCGAGCCTGCTCCGCACTTCAATGAGATCATGGCTGATCTTTTAGTGGACTCAGCTCCACTTACCCACCCGGACACCATAACCCTTTATTCTTCAAAAAACTATCTACCTTTGCCTCAAAAACATTCTAAAGGTAGCCTCAACTGCTTCACTGGGAACGGAATTCCATAGATTCACGACCCTTTGGGTGAAGAAGTTCCTCCTAAACTCAGTCCTAAATCTACTTCCCCTTATTTTGAGGCTATGCCCTCTTGTTCTGCTTTCACCCGTCAGTGGAAACAACCTCCCTGCTATCTATTCCCTTCATAATTTATATGTTTCTAAATTGCAACGAGTACAGTCGCAGTCTACACAACCTCCCCATATAAGCCAATCCTCTCCGTGAGGATGGGAGTGTGGGTGGGACATTGTGGGTGGGACTTTGTGGGTGGGAGTGTCGACGGGAGTGTCGATGACTGTGTCGACGGGAGTGTCGATGACTGTGTCGACGGGAGTGTCGACGGGAGTGTCGACGGGAGTGTCGATGACTGTGTCGACGGGAGTGTCGATGACTGTGTCGACGGGAGTGTCGACGACTGTGTCGACGGGAGTGTCGACGGGAGTGTTGACGGGAGTGTCGATGACTGTGTCGACGGGAGTGTCGACGGGAGTGTCGACGGGAGTGTCGACGACTGTGTCGACGGGAGTGTCGACGGGAGCGTCGACGGGAGTGTCGACGGGAGTGTCGACGACTGTGTCGACGGGAGTGTCGACGGGAGTGTCGACGGGAGCGACGATGACTGTGTCGACGGGAGTGTCGACGGGAGTGTCGACGACTGTGTCGACGGGAGTGTCGACGGGAGTGTCGACGGGAGTGTCGACGGGAGCGACGATGACTGTGTCGACGGGAGTGTCGACGGGAGTGTCGACGGGAGTGTCGACGGGAGCGACGACGACTGTGTCGACGGGAGTGTCGATGACTGTGTCGACGGGAGTGTCGACGGGAGTGTCGACGGGAGTGTCGACGGGAGTGTCGACGGGAGTGTCGATGACTGTGTCGACGGGAGTGTCGACGGGAGTGTCGACGGGAGTGTCGACGGGAGTGTCGATGACTGTGTCGACGGGAGTGTCGACGGGAGTGTCGACGGGAGTGTCGACGGGAGTGTCGACGGGAGTGTCGACGGGAGTGTCGACGGGAGTGTCGACGGGAGTGTCGACGGGAGTGTCGACGGGAGTGTCGATGACTGTGTCGACGGGAGTGTCGACGGGAGTGTCGACGGGAGTGTCGATGACTGTGTCGACGGGAGTGTCGACGACTGTGTCGACGGGAGTGTCGACGGGAGTGTCGACGGGAGTGTCGACGGGAGTGTCGACGGGAGTGTCGACGGGAGTGTCGACGGGAGTGTCGACGGGAGTGTCGACGGGAGTGTCGACGGGAGTGTCGACGGGAGTGTCGATGACTGTGTCGACGGGAGTGTCGACGGGAGTGTCGACGGGAGTGTCGACGGGAGTGTCGACGGGAGTGTCGATGACTGTGTCGACGGGAGTGTCGACGGGAGTGTCGACGGGAGTGTCGACGGGAGCGACGATGACTGTGTCGACGGGAGTGTCGACGGGAGTGTCGACGGGAGTGTCGACGGGAGTGTCGACGGGAGTGTCGACGGGAGTGTCGACGGGAGTGTCGACGGGAGTGTCGACGGGAGTGTCGACGGGAGTGTCGACGGGAGTGTCGACGGGAGTGTCGACGGGAGTGTCGACGGGAGTGTCGACGGGAGCGTCGATGACTGTGTCGACGGGAGTGTCGACGGGAGTGTCGACGGGAGTGTCGATGACTGTGTCGACGGGAGTGTCGACGGGAGTGTCGACGGGAGCGTCGATGACTGTGTCGACGGGAGTGTCGACGGGAGTGTCGACGGGAGCGTCGATGACTGTGTCGACGGGAGTGTCGACGGGAGTGTCGACGGGAGTGTCGACGGGAGCGACGATGACTGTGTCGACGGGAGTGTCGACGGGAGTGTCGACGGGAGTGTCGACGGGAGTGTCGACGGGAGTGTCGATGACTGTGTCGACGACTGTGTCGACGGGAGTGTCGACGGGAGTGTCGATGACTGTGTCGACGGGAGTGTCGACGACTGTGTCGACGGGAGTGTCGACGGGAGTGTCGACGGGAGTGTCGACGGGAGTGTCGACGGGAGTGTCGATGACTGTGTCGACGGGAGTGTCGACGACTGTGTCGACGGGAGTGTCGACGGGAGTGTCGATGACTGTGTCGACGGGAGTGTCGACGGGAGTGTCGATGGGAGTGTCGACGGGAGTGTCGACGGGAGTGTCGACGGGAGTGTCGACGGGAGTGTCGACGGGAGTGTCGATGACTGTGTCGACGGGAGTGTCGACGGGAGTGTCGACGGGAGTGTCGACGGGAGTGTCGATGACTGTGTCGACGGGAGTGTCGACGGGAGTGTCGATGACTGTGTCGACGGGAGTGTCGACGGGAGTGTCGACGGGAGTGTCGACGGGAGCGACGATGACTGTGTCGACGGGAGTGTCGACGGGAGTGTCGACGGGAGTGTCGACGGGAGTGTCGACGGGAGCGACGATGACTGTGTCGACGGGAGTGTCGACGGGAGTGTCGACGGGAGCGACGATGACTGTGTCGACGGGAGTGTCGACGGGAGTGTCGACGGGAGTGTCGACGGGAGTGTCGACGGGAGTGTCGACGGGAGCGACGACGACTGTGTCGACGGGAGTGTCGATGACTGTGTCGACGGGAGTGTCGACGGGAGTGTCGACGGGAGTGTCGATGACTGTGTCGACGGGAGTGTCGACGGGAGTGTCGACGGGAGTGTCGACGGGAGCGTCGATGACTGTGTCGACGGGAGTGTCGACGGGAGTGTCGATGACTGTGTCGACGGGAGTGTCGACGGGAGTGTCGACGGGAGTGTCGACGGGAGTGTCGACGGGAGTGTCGACGGGAGTGTCGACGGGAGTGTCGACGGGAGTGTCGACGGGAGTGTCGACGGGAGTGTCGACGGGAGTGTCGATGACTGTGTCGATGACTGTGTCGACGGGAGTGTCGACGGGAGTGTCGACGACTGTGTCGACGGGAGTGTCGATGACTGTGTCGATGACTGTGTCGACGGGAGTGTCGATGACTGTGTCGATGACTGTGTCGACGGGAGTGTCGACGGGAGTGTCGACGACTGTGTCGACGGGAGTGTCGATGACTGTGTCGACGGGAGTGTCGATGACTGTGTCGATGACTGTGTCGACGGGAGTGTCGACGGGAGTGTCGACGACTGTGTCGACGGGAGTGTCGATGACTGTGTCGATGACTGTGTCGACGGGAGTGTCGATGACTGTGTCGACGGGAGTGTCGACGACTGTGTCGACGGGAGTGTCGACGGGAGTGTCGACGGGAGTGTCGACGGGAGTGTCGACGGGAGTGTCGACGGGAGTGTCGACGGGAGTGTCGACGGGAGTGTCGACGGGAGTGTCGACGGGAGTGTCGACGGGAGTGTCGACGGGAGTGTCGACGGGAGTGTCGACGGGAGTGTCGACGGGAGTGTCGATGACTGTGTCGACGACTGTGTCGACGGGAGTGTCGATGACTGTGTCGACGGGAGTGTCGACGGGAGTGTCGACGGGAGTGTCGACGGGAGTGTCGACGGGAGTGTCGACGGGAGTGTCGACGGGAGTGTCGACGGGAGTGTCGACGGGAGTGTCGA
This sequence comes from Scyliorhinus torazame, assembly GCF_047496885.1. Classification (NCBI taxonomy): domain Eukaryota; kingdom Metazoa; phylum Chordata; class Chondrichthyes; order Carcharhiniformes; family Scyliorhinidae; genus Scyliorhinus; species Scyliorhinus torazame. Next base: position 39,359,642 of record NC_092725.1, read on the forward strand.
CGGGAGTGTCGACGGGAGTGTCGACGGGAGTGTCGACGGGAGTGTCGACGGGAGTGTCGACGGGAGTGTCGATGACTGTGTCGACGGGAGTGTCGACGGGAGTGTCGACGGGAGTGTCGACGGGAGCGACGATGACTGTGTCGACGGGAGTGTCGACGACTGTGTCGACGGGAGTGTCGACGGGAGTGTCGACGGGAGCGACGACGACTGTGTCGACGGGAGTGTCGATGGGAGTGTCGACGGGAGTGTCGACGGGAGTGTCGACGGGAGTGTCGACGGGAGTGTCGATGACTGTGTCGATGACTGTGTCGACGGGAGTGTCGACGGGAGTGTCGACGGGAGTGTCGACGGGAGTGTCGATGACTGTGTCGATGACTGTGTCGACGGGAGTGTCGACGGGAGTGTCGACGACTGTGTCGACGGGAGTGTCGACGGGAGTGTCGACGGGAGTGTCGACGGGAGTGTCGACGGGAGTGTCGACGGGAGTGTCGACGGGAGTGTCGACGGGAGTGTCGACGGGAGTGTCGACGGGAGTGTCGACGGGAGTGTCGACGGGAGTGTCGACGGGAGTGTCGATGACTGTGTCGACGGGAGTGTCGACGGGAGTGTCGACGGGAGTGTCGACGGGAGTGTCGACGGGAGTGTCGACGGGAGTGTCGATGACTGTGTCGATGACTGTGTCGACGGGAGTGTCGACGGGAGTGTCGACGGGAGTGTCGACGGGAGTGTCGACGGGAGTGTCGACGGGAGTGTCGACGGGAGTGTCGACGGGAGTGTCGACGGGAGTGTCGACGGGAGTGTCGACGGGAGTGTCGACGGGAGCGTCGATGACTGTGTCGACGGGAGTGTCGACGGGAGTGTCGACGGGAGTGTCGATGACTGTGTCGACGGGAGTGTCGACGGGAGTGTCGACGGGAGCGTCGATGACTGTGTCGACGGGAGTGTCGACGGGAGTGTCGACGGGAGCGTCGATGACTGTGTCGACGGGAGTGTCGACGGGAGTGTCGACGGGAGTGTCGACGGGAGCGACGATGACTGTGTCGACGGGAGTGTCGACGGGAGTGTCGACGGGAGTGTCGACGGGAGTGTCGACGGGAGTGTCGACGGGAGTGTCGATGACTGTGTCGACGACTGTGTCGACGGGAGTGTCGACGGGAGTGTCGATGACTGTGTCGACGGGAGTGTCGACGACTGTGTCGACGGGAGTGTCGACGGGAGTGTCGACGGGAGTGTCGACGGGAGTGTCGACGGGAGTGTCGACGGGAGTGTCGACGGGAGTGTCGACGGGAGTGTCGACGGGAGTGTCGACGGGAGTGTCGACGGGAGTGTCGATGACTGTGTCGACGGGAGTGTCGACGGGAGCGTCGATGACTGTGTCGACGGGAGTGTCGACGGGAGTGTCGATGACTGTGTCGACGGGAGTGTCGATGACTGTGTCGACGGGAGTGTCGACGACTGTGTCGACGGGAGTGTCGACGGGAGTGTCGATGACTGTGTCGACGGGAGTGTCGACGGGAGTGTCGATGGGAGTGTCGACGGGAGTGTCGACGGGAGTGTCGACGGGAGTGTCGACGGGAGTGTCGATGACTGTGTCGACGGGAGTGTCGATGACTGTGTCGACGGGAGTGTCGACGGGAGTGTCGACGGGAGTGTCGACGGGAGTGTCGATGACTGTGTCGACGGGAGTGTCGATGACTGTGTCGACGGGAGTGTCGACGGGAGTGTCGACGGGAGTGTCGATGACTGTGTCGACGGGAGTGTCGATGACTGTGTCGACGGGAGTGTCGACGGGAGCGTCGATGACTGTGTCGACGGGAGTGTCGACGGGAGTGTCGATGACTGTGTCGACGGGAGTGTCGATGACTGTGTCGACGGGAGTGTCGACGACTGTGTCGACGGGAGTGTCGACGGGAGTGTCGATGACTGTGTCGACGGGAGTGTCGACGGGAGTGTCGATGGGAGTGTCGACGGGAGTGTCGACGGGAGTGTCGACGGGAGTGTCGACGGGAGTGTCGATGACTGTGTCGACGGGAGTGTCGACGGGAGTGTCGACGGGAGTGTCGATGACTGTGTCGACGGGAGTGTCGATGACTGTGTCGACGGGAGTGTCGATGACTGTGTCGACGGGAGTGTCGACGGGAGTGTCGACGGGAGTGTCGATGACTGTGTCGACGGGAGTGTCGATGACTGTGTCGACGGGAGTGTCGACGGGAGTGTCGACGGGAGTGTCGACGGGAGCGACGATGACTGTGTCGACGGGAGTGTCGACGGGAGCGTCGACGGGAGTGTCGACGGGAGTGTCGACGGGAGCGTCGACGGGAGTGTCGACGGGAGTGTCGACGGGAGTGTCGACGGGAGCGTCGATGACTGTGTCGACGGGAGTGTCGACGGGAGTGTCGACGGGAGCGACGATGACTGTGTCGACGGGAGTGTCGACGGGAGCGTCGATGACTGTGTCGACGGGAGTGTCGACGGGAGCGTCGATGACTGTGTCGACGGGAGTGTTAATGAGTAAAGAAGCTCTGATCCGGCAAAGCTTGAGAAGGAATGAGAGTTGGCCTGGTGGAGTCGTGTGCGGTGGGTCTTGTGTTGGGACAAAAAACCTTTTGGATTTAAAAAAAGGGTCAAGATGTAGCAGAGAGTTCATGTTGGACTCAACATTGAGTCCCGTGGGTGTAAAGTACCTGATTGGTATATGAGGTGCTGTCCCTCCAGTTTGCGCTGGGCGTCACTGGAACATTGCAAAAGGCCATGGACGGACTAGTGGGCCTGAGAGCAAGGTAGGGAGATAACAAGGCAGGTGACAGCATGGTTGGGGCGATGCTTGCCGACTGAGTGAATGTGTTCCACAAAGTGGTCACCCAGTCTGCGCTTAATCTCCCAAATGTAGAGAAGACCCCATTGGGAGCAGCAAATCGAGTAAACCAAATTGGAGGAGGTGCAAGTGAAAGTTTGCTTCACCTGAAAGGAGTGTTTGTGGCCGTGGGCAGTGAGGAGGTGAAGGGACAGGTTTTGCATCTTCTGTGATTAGTCGGGAAGGTGCGGTGGGACGAGGATGGAGAGTTGGGGCTGTTCGAGGAGAGGACCAGGGTGTCACAGATGGTGTGGTTCCTGCAGGATGATGATCGGAGTTGGGGCGGGGGGGTGGATGTATTTGGTGGTGACATGGTGCTGGAGTTGGAGGAAATGGCGGAGGCTGCATGGTGATGTGTTTGGTGGATATCATTGATTTTGCCGTCATTGTATTGTTTATTTTCAGGAGAAGTCAACTCCTAATGAAAAGAAACAGGGGAAGACCGGGTTATTGGATACTTCGGACACTGAGAGAAGCTCTCGTGATGACCTTCCTACTGGACAAGTGGAGGCAGGCCAGCTCCAGCCTCCGTCTCCATGGCTCTATACAAGCGGCAAGTTTAAGAATGGTAATTAATCCTGTCTTACTGCTCTGCCGCTGTCACTTTGCTGCCTGTTCTCCCTGCCCCAGGATCTGGCCTCCCCACTGTCCAGTCCCTCTCCTGACTGATGCACCGTCAATTACCACGAGACGAGAATGGTGGAACAATCGAGCTTTATTGAGCAAAGATGTTGTGCCTCCTGTAGCTGGAACCAGAATGGCTGCAGCATCGGAGAGCACACACTTTTGTACACCGCCAGCTGGGCGGAGCCAGCAGGTAGGGATTTACCCTTGTACCCTGAATATACGGGCAGTGCTGTAATACATATAATATACCACTAGTGGTGACTACCACATTCACCCCCTGTTAAAAAAGAGTCCGGCGGGGTGGTGGAAAACATTACAAGTTAAGTCTGTTGGGGGCCTTGACCCTCCTCTGCGATCGCCTCAGTCCTGGTGGTGATGTGGGCGCCGACTGGGTCACCTGTGACTCCGGGAGCGGGTTGTCCTTGTCTTCGTCACCCCTGAGTGGAACCAGTGGGAGGACGGATCCTGCTGGGGTGGGGGCTGCGGTGAGGTTCGCCGGAGGGAGGGTGAGTGGCGCAGAATGAGGCAACCGGGGGGGGGGGGGCCGTGTCAGGTCGGGGGTCGTGGGTGGGGATCCAGCGGGTGCCAGGTCCCGGAGGGAGACTGTGTCCTGGCGCCCGTCGGGTGTGCCACGTAGGCGTACTGCAGGTTAGCGTGTAAGAGGTGGACGTTTTCGACCAAGGGGTCCGACTTATGGGTCCGCACGTGCTTCCGAAGGAGGACGGGTCCAGGAACTGTCATCCATGTTGGGAGCGAGACCCCAGAGGTGGACTTCCTGGGGAAGGCAAACACACCTTCGTGAGGGGTCTCGTTAATTGCGGTGCAGAGGAGCGAACGGATGGAGTGGAGCGTGTCGGGGAGAACCACCTGCCAGCGAGAGACCAGGAAATTTTTAGACCGCAGGGCCAGCAGGACAGCCTTCCAGACCGTCCCGTTCTCCCTCTCCACCTGCCCGTTTCCCCGGGGATTGTAGCTGGTCGTCCTGCTCGAGGCGATGCCCTCGCTGAGCAGGAACTGACGCAGCTCATCGCTCAGAGAGGAGGATCTCCGATCACTGTGGATATAGGTGGGGAAACCGAACAGGGTGAAGATGCTGTGGAGGGCTTTGATTATTGTGGCAGAAGTCATATCGGGGCATGGGATGGTGAAAGGGAACCGGGAGTACTCATCAATTGCGTTCAGGAAATACGTGTTGCGGTCGGTGGATGGTAGGGACCCTTTGAAGTCCATGCTGAGGCGTTCAAAGGGACGGGAGGCCTTCACCAGGTGCGCTCTATCTGGCCGGTAGACGTGCGGCTTGCACTCTGTGCAGACTTGGCAGTCTCTGGTTACGGTCCTGACCTCCTCAATGGAGTAGGGCAGGTTGCGGGCCTTGATAAAATGGAAGAACCGGGTGACCCCTGGGTGGCAGAGGTCATAGTGAAGAGCCCGGAGTTGGTCCACTTGTGCACATGTATCGCGGGATAGGGCATTGGGGGCTCGTTGAGCTTCCCCGGGCGATACAAGATCTCATAATTATAGGTAGAGAGCTCGATCCTCCACCTCAAGATCTTGTCATTTTTGATCTTACCCCGCTGTGTATTGTTAAACATAAAGGCAACCGACCGTTGGTCAGTGAGGGGAGTGAATCTTCTGCCGGACAGGTAATGCCTCCAATGTCGCACAGCTTCCACTATGGGCCTCCTTTTCGACAGAGGAGTGCTGAATTGCGGAGGCATGAAGGGTGCGGGAAAAGCCACGTGTCTGCCTGTCTGGTTGAGGGAGGCGGCCAGAACCACGTCCGATGCATCGCTCTGCACCTGAAAGAGGAGGGACTCCTCGACCGCATGCATCGTGGCCTTTGAGTTTGCACTGAGTGCTGAATTTGGTGCATTTGAGTGTGATAGTGAGAGTTTGGTGACCAAGGGAGTATAAGGCTTCATTTTTATCTAAAGTTTAGTCTTTCTTTTATTTAGTTAATTAACTTAAAAGTTGCTGTTTGGTTTAGAAGAAGGTGAATTTTCAATAAGCTTTAAACCGGCTTCTACTTGTAGGCACTTGCAGCTGGAGCTTGTTAATTAGTTAATTAAGTTAATAGCTGTATAGAACCTTAGTTAGGCCACACTTGGAGTATAGTGTTCAATTCTGGTCGCCACACTACCAGAAGGATGTGGAGGCTTTAGAGAGGGTGCAGAAGAGATTTACCAGAATGTTGCCTGGTATGGAGGGCATAAGCTATGAGGAGCGATTGAATAAACTCGGTTTGTTCTCACTGGAACGAAGGAGGTTGAGGGGCGACCTGATAGAGGTATACAAAATTATGAGGGGCATAGACAGAGTGGATAGTCAGAGGCTTTTCCCCAGGGTAGAGGGGTCAATTACTAGGGGGCATAGGTTTAAGGTGAGAGGGGCAAAGTTTAGAGTAGATGTACGAGGCAAGTTTTTTACGCAGAGGGTAGTGGGTGCCTGGAACTCACTACCGGAGGAGGTAGTGGAGGCAGGGACGATAGGGACATTTAAGGGGCATCTTGACAAATATATGAATAGGATGGGAATAGAAGGATACGGACCCAGGAAGTGTAGAAGATTGTAGTTTAGTCGGGCAGTATGGTCGGCACGGGCTTGGAGGGCCGAAGGGCCTGTTCCTGTGCTGTACATTTCTTTGTTCTTTGTTCTTTGATTAGGCCAGGTTTTCAGAGGCTAGATTCACAGTATAAAAGTGATCCCCTACAGTGCAGACTTTGTTTGCACTGAGTGCTGAATTTGGTGCATTTGAGTGTGATAGTGAGAGTTTGGTGACCAAGGGAGTTAGGTGAGGAGGGAGTAAGGCGCTCCTTTCATTTTGTTTCCGACATTTCCGCAAAGAGTGCGAAGAGAGCCAGGAGTTTACAGAAAGTGTAGCTGACTGGGAGCAGGGTCGGTGGGCGGAGATCTAGTTAGTCCACAGGACAGCTATATTCTGTCAGGTAAGAGGGGATGGAGGCTAGGCCAGTTACATGCTCCTCCTGTAGGATGTGGGTGGTGAGGGATACCACCGGTGTCCCCGCTGACTATACCTGCGGGAAGTGCACCCAACTTCAGCTCCTCAAAGACCGTGTTAGGGAACTGGAGCTGAAGCTGGATGAACTTCGGATCATCCGGGAGGCAGAGGGGGTGATTGAGAAGAGTTACAAGGAGGTAACCACACCCAAGGTACAGGACAAGAATAGCTGGGTTACAGTCAGGGGGAAAAAAACAAACAGGCAAAAAGTGCAGGGATCCCTCGTGGCCGTTCCCCTTCAAAACAAGTATACCGTTTTGGATGCTGTTGGGGGGGATGACCTACCGGGGGAAGGCCCTAGCGGCCAGGTCTCTGGCACTGAGTCTGGCTCTGGGGCTCAGAAGGGAAGGGGGGAGAATAGTTAAGCAATAGTTGTAGGAGATTCAATGGTTAGGGGAATAGATAGGAGATTCTGTGGTCGCGAGCGAGACTCCCGGAAGGTATGTTGCCTCCCGGGTGCCAGGGCCAGGGATGTCTCGGATCGTGTCTTCAGGATCCTTAAGGGGGAGGGTGAGCAGCCAGAAGTCGTGGTGCACATTAGTACCAACGACATAGGTAGGAAAAGGGGTGTGGAGGTAATAAACAAGTTTAGGGAGTTAGGCTGGAAGTTAAAAGCCAGGACAGACAGAGTTGTCATCTCTGGTTTGTTGCCGGTGCCACGTGATAGCGAGGCTAGGAATAGGGAGAGAGTGCAGTTGAACACGTGGCTGCAGGAATGGTGTAGGAGGGAGGGCTTCAGGTATTTGGATAATTGGAGCGCATTCTGGGGAAGGTGGGACCTGTACAAGCAGGACGGGTTGCATCTGAACCAGAGGGGCACCAATATCCTGGGAGGGAGGTTTTCTAGTACTTTTCGGGAGGGTTTAAACTAATTTGGCAGGGGAATGGGAACCGGATTTGTAGTCCAGCAACTAAGGTAGCCGATATTCAGGACGCGAAAGCGTGTAATGAGGCAGTGGGGAAGGGAACACTGACAAAGGAGAGTACTTGCAGGCACGGAGAGGGGTTGAAGTGTGTATACTTCAACGCAAGAAGCATCAGGAATAAGGTGGGTGAACTTAAGGCATGGATCGGTACTTGGGACTACGATGTGGTGGCCATCACGGAAACTTGGATAGAAGAGGGGCAGAAATGGTTGTTGGAGGTCCCTGGTTATAGATGTTTCAATAAGATTAGGGAGGGTGGTAAAAGAGGTGGGGGGGTGGCATTATTAATTAGAGATAGTATAACAGCTGCAGAAAGGCAGTTCGAGGAGTATCAGCCTACTGAGGTAGTATGGGTTGAAGTCAGAAATAGGAAAGGAGCAGTCACCTTGTTAGGAGTTTTCTATAGGCCCCCCAATAGTAGCAGAGATGTGGAGGAACAGATTGGGAAACAGATTTTGGAAAGGTGCAGAAGTCATAGGGTAGTACCTCAAATGTGAGGTAATGCATTTTGGAAGGGCTAATGCAGGTAGGGAATATACAGTGAATGGTAGAACCCTCAAGAGTATTGAAAGTCAAAGAGATCTAGGAGTACAGGTCCACAGGTCACTGAAAGGGGCAACACAGGTGGAGAAGGTAGTCAAGAAGGCATACGGCATGCTTGCCTTCATTGGCCGGGGCATTGAGTATAAGAATTGGCAAGTCATGTTGCAGCTGTATAGAACCTTAGTTAGGCCACACTTGGAGTATAGTGTTCAATTCTGGTCGCCACACTACCAGAAGGATGTGGAGGCTTTAGAGAGGGTGCAGAAGAGATTTACCAGAATGTTGCCTGGTATGGAGGGCATAAGCTATGAGGAGCGATTGAATAAACTCGGTTTGTTCTCACTGGAACGAAGGAGGTTGAGGGGCGACCTGATAGAGGTATACAAAATTATGAGGGGCATAGACAGAGTGGATAGTCAGAGGCTTTTCCCCAGGGTAGAGGGGTCAATTACTAGGGGGCATAGGTTTAAGGTGAGAGGGGCAAAGTTTAGAGTAGATGTACGAGGCAAGTTTTTTACGCAGAGGGTAGTGGGTGCCTGGAACTCACTACCGGAGGAGGTAGTGGAGGCAGGGACGATAGGGACATTTAAGGGGCATCTTGACAAATATATGAATAGGATGGGAATAGAAGGATACGGACCCAGGAAGTGTAGAAGATTGTAGTTTAGTCGGGCAGTATGGTCGGCACGGGCTTGGAGGGCCGAAGGGCCTGTTCCTGTGCTGTACATTTCTTTGTTCTTTGTTCTTTTGTAGTAGTCATGGGCGACTTTAACTTCCCAAATATTGAGTGGAAACTCTTTAGATCAAATAGTTTGGATGGGGTGGTGTTTGTGCAGTGTGCCCAGGAAGCTTTTCTAACGCAGTATGTAGATTGTCCGACCAGAGGAGGGGCAATATTGGATTTAGTACTGGGTAATGAGCCAGGGCAAGTGATAGATTTGTTAGTGGGGGAGCATTTTGGAGATAGTGACCACAATTCTGTGACTTTCACTTTAGTAATGGAGAGGGATAGGTACGTGCAACAGGGCAAGGTTTACAATTGGGGGAAGGGTAAATACGATGTTGTCAGACAAGAATTGAAGTGCATAAGTTGGGAACACAGGCTGGCAGGGAAGGACACAAATGAAATGTGGAACTTGTTCAAGGAACAGGTGCTACGTGTCCTTGATATGTATGTCCCTGTCAGGCAGGGAAGAGATGGTCGAGTGAGGGAACCATGGTTGACAAGAGAGGTTGAATGTCTTGTTAAGAGGAAAAAGGTGACTTATGTAAGGCTGAGGAAACAAGGTTCAGACAGGGCATTGGAGGGATACAAGATAGCCAGGAGGGAACTGAAGAAAGGGATTAGGAGAGCTAAGAGAGGGCATGAACAATCTTTGGCGGGTAGGATCAAGGAAAACCCCAAGGCCTTTTACACATATGTGAGAAATATGAGAATGACTAGAGCGAGGGTAGGTCCGATCAAGGACAGTAGCGGGAGATTGTGTATTGAGTCTGAAGAGATAGGAGAGGTCTTGAACGAGTACTTTTCTTCTGTATTTACAAATGAGAGGGGCGATATTGTTGGAGAGGACAGTGTGAAACAGATTGGTAAGCTCGAGGAAATACTTGTTAGGAAGGAAGATGTGTTGGGCATTTTGAAAAACTTGAGGATAGACAAGTCCCCCGGGCCTGACGGGATATATCCAAGGATTCTATGGGAAGCAAGAGATGAAATTGCAGAGCCGTTGGCAATGATCTTTTCGTCCTCACTGTCAACAGGGGTGGTACCAGGGGATTGGAGAGTGGCGAATGTCGTGCCCCTGTTCAAAAAAGGGACTAGGGATAACCCTGGGAATTACAGGCCAGTTAGTCTTACTTCGGTGGTAGGCAAAGTAATGGAAAGGGTACTGAAGGATAGGATTTCTGAGCATCTGGAAAGACACTGCTTGATTAGGGATAGTCAGCACGGATTTGTGAGGGGTAGGTCTTGCCTTACAAATCTTATTGAATTCTTTGAGGAGGTGACCAAGCATGTGGATGAAGGTAAAGCAGTGGATGTAGTGTACATGGATTTTAGTAAGGCATTTGATAAAGTTCCCCATGGTAGGCTTATGCAGAAAGTAAGGAGGCATGGGATAGTGGGAAATTTGGCCAGTTGGATAACGAACTGGCTAACCGATAGAAGTCAGAGAGTGGTGGTGGATGGCAAATATTCAGCCTGGATCCCAGTTACCAGTGGCGTACCGCAGGGATCAGTTCTGGGTCCTCTGCTGTTTGTGATTTTCATTAATGACTTGGATGAGGGAGTTGAAGGGTGGGTCAGTAAATTTGCAGATGATACGAAGATTGGTGGAGTTGTGGATAGTAAGGAGGGCTGTTGTCGGCTGCAAAGAGACATAGATAGGATGCAGAGCTGGGCTGAGAAGTGGCAGATGGAGTTTAACCCTGAAAAGTGTGAGGTTGTCCATTTTGGAAGGACAAATATGAATGCGGAATACAGGGTTAACGGTAGAGTTCTTGGCAATGTGGAGGAGCAGAGAGATCTTGGGGTCTATGTTCATACATCTTTGAAAGTTGCCACTCAAGTGGATAGAGCTGTGAAGAAGGCCTATGGTGTGCTCGCGTTCATTAACAGAGGGATTGAATTTAAGAGCCGTGAGGTGATGATGCAGCTGTACAAAACTTTGGTAAGGCCACATTTGGAGTACTGTGTACAGTTCTGGTCGCCTCATTTTAGGAAGGATGTGGAAGCTTTGGAAAAGGTGCAAAGAAGATTTACCAGGATGTTGCCTGGAATGGAGAGTAGGTCTTACGAGGAAAGGTTGAGGGTGCTAGGCCTTTTCTCATTAGAGCGGAGAAGGATGAGGGGCGACTTGATAGAGGTTTATAAGATGATCAGGGGAATAGATAGAGTAGACAGTCAGAGACTTTTTCCCCGGGTGGAACAAACCATTACAAGGGGACATAAATTTAAGGTGAAAGGTGGAAGATATAGGAGGGATATCAGAGGTAGGTTCTTTACCCAGAGAGTAGTGGGGGCATGGAATGCACTGCCTGTGGAAGTAGTTGAGTCGGAAACATTAGGGACCTTCAAGCAGCTATTGGATAGGTACATGGATTACGGTTAAATGATATAGTGTAGATTTATTTGTTCTCAAGGGCAGCACGGTAGCATTGTGGATAGCACAATTGCTTCACAGCTCCAGGGTCCCAGGTTCGATTCCGGCTTGGGTCACTGATTGTGCGGAGTCTGCACGTCCTCCCCGTGTCTGCGTGGGTTTCCTCCGGGTGCTCCGGTTTCCTCCCACAATCCAAAGATGTGCAGGTTAGGTGAATTGGCCAATGATAAATTGCCCTTAATGTCCAAATTGCCCTTGGTGTTGGGTGAAGGTGTTGAGTTTGGGTAGGGTGCTCTTTCCAAGAGCCGGTGCAGACTCAAAGGGCCGAATGGCCTCTTTCTGCACTGTAAATTCAATGATAATCTATGATTAATCTAGGACAAAGGTTCGGCACAACATCGTGGGCCGAAGGGCCTGTTCTGTGCTGTATTTTTCTATGTTCTATGTTCTATGTTCTTTGCGATGTCCACCTTGATGCCGTTGAAGGCCTGGCGGGGGAAAAACTGTGGACTGAATGAGTGGGCGAGCCTTGTCTGCATAATTAGGGACCCATTGGGTGTAATAGGAGAAAAACTCCAGGCATCGTTTCAGGGCCTTGGGGGCGAGGGAGTTCCAGGAGGGGGTGCATGCGGTCGGGGTCAGGCTCTAGGACTCCATTTTCCACTACATAGCCAAGGATGGCTAAGCGATTGGTGCGGAACACGCATTTCTCCCTATTGTATGTGAGATTAAGGAGTTTGGCGGTCTGGAGGAATTTTTGGAGGTTTGTGTCGTGGTCCTGCTGATCGTGGCCGCAGATGGTGACGTTATCTAGGTACGGGAAGGTGGTCCGCAGTCCGTACCGGTCAACCATTCGGTCCATCTCTCGCTGGAAGACCGAGACCCCATTAGTGACGCCGAAAGGAACTATAAGGAAGTGATAGAGGCGGTCATCTGCTTCGAACGCAGTGTATTGGCGGTCCTCTGGGCGGATGGGGAGCTGGTGGTAGGCGGACTTCAAGTCCACTGTGGAAAAGACTCGATACTGCGCAATCTGATTGACCATGTCAGATATGCGTGGGAGGGGGTACGCGTCGAGCTGCGTGGACCGATTGATGGTCTGACTGTAGTCAATGACCATCCTGTGCTTCTCCCCAGTCTTCACTACCACCATTTGTGCTCTCCAGGGGCTGTTGCTGGCCTCAATGACCCCCTCCCGCAGAAGACGTTGGACCTCCGACCTGATGAAGGTCCTGTCCTGGGCACTGTAGCGTCTGCTCCTAGTGGCGACGGGTTTGCAATCCGGGGTGAGGTTCGCAAACAGGGAAGGTGGATCGACCTTAAGGGTCTGGAGGCCGTAGATGGTGAGGGGGGGGTAGGGGTCCACTGAATTTTAAGGTTAGGCTTTGGAGGTGGCACTGGAAGTCCAGGCCAAGTAACAGGGCAGCACAGAGGTGGGGGAGGACGTAGAGCCGGAAGTTGCTGAACTCTACGCCTTGGACGGGAGGGACGCGATACAGTACCCCCGGATTTCAACGGAATGGGATCCGGAGGCCAGGGAGATTTTCTGGGTGACGGGGTGTACCGGGGGGGAGCAGCGCCTTACCGTAGTGGGGTGGATGAAGCTCTCTGTGCTCCCAGAGTTAAAGAGGCAGGTTGTCTCGTGCCCATTGATCTTCACCGCCATCGTTGCGGTCGCGAGGTTGCGGGGCCAGGACTGATCCAGGGTGATGGAGGCGAGCTGCGGAAGGTGCTGGGAGGTCACGGCTGGTCAGCGGTGGCAGAGGTAGCGGTAGGTGATGAACAGCCAGACGAGCGGGGTCCTGAGGCACCGGCCAAAATGGCGCCGAAGATGGCGGCGCCCGCGAGGCGCTCATGGCGGACAGCATCAAAGATGGCGGCGCCCACAGGCCGCACGTGGCTTGCGGTGAGGAAGATGGCGGCGCCCGTGGGTTGCAAGTGGGGGATGTAGAAACGCCGGGCCTGGAAACAGCAGCGACCGACCGGGCCTGACAAACAGAAACAAAGTGTCCCTTCTTCCCACAGCCGTTGCAGATCGCGCTCTGCGCCGGGCAGCGCTGCCTGGGGTGTTTGTTTTGTCCGCAAAAATAACACTTGGGGCCCCCAGAGTTGGCTGGCAGCCACGCGGTGCAGGCTTGCGGTGAGCTGGAGTCAGCAGCTGGTGGGGCCCACGAGGGTGCCGCGCGGTCGGGGGTGGGTGGGGGGGGGGGGGGGGTAGGACTGAATGTTACGGGAGGCCACTTCTAACAAAGTAGCGAGCTGCAAGATCGAGCGTACCCCCTTCCAGTAGCCGCTGGCAGACTTTGTGCCCATGACGTAAACGTCTCTAATTAAAAGTTCTGCCGAAACTGCCTAGCAGTTACAGTTCCTACCTAGGATTTGCAGGGCATGCAAGAAATCATCCAGAGTCTCCCCGGGGAGTTGCTGTCTTGTTGCCAGGAGGTGCCTGGCGTATACTTGGTTCACCGGTTGAACGTAATGTCCCTTCCGGAGCTCCATTGCTTAGGAGTAGTTGGGCGCATCCCGGATGAGGGGAAAATGTCAGGGCTCACCCGTGAATAGAGGACTTGGAGCTTCTGCGCGTCCGAGGGTTCTTCAGCGGCTGCTCCGAGGTAGCCTTCGAAGCAGGCTAGCCAGTGGTCGAAGGCGGACGTGGCGTTGGCTGCTTGAGGGCTCAGCTGCAGGCGATCAGGCTTGATGCGGAGATCCATCGTTTAAAAAATCTTGTTCAATAAATTGATGCACCGTCAGTTACCACGAGACGAGAATGGTGGAACAATCGAGGCTTTATTGAACAAGATGTTGTGCCTCCTGTCGCTGGAACCAGAATGGCTGCAGCATCGGAGAGCACACACTTTTATACACCGCCTGCTGGGCGGAGCCAGGAGGCAGGGATTTACCATTGTACCTCTAATATACGGGCAGTGTCGTAATACATATAATATGCCACTAGTGGCGACTACCACACTGACTCAAGCATCCATTCAGATTGTTTCCTTGCTGTGGGAGCTGTCTTGTGATGTGTGATATTGCTCCGTGCGTATGTGTTTGATGATGCCTGATTTCAGGATGAATGGGGAATGACTTCTACGGGAATGCTTGTTCCCAATCCCAGCTTTCATCAGGGTGAGAGGCTCGGTGTGGTTCTCGGTAAATGCTTCAAGACAGTTAGCGGGATTCTCCGCTGACGGGATTCTCCCTCCACCGGCAGCACACTCACGCCCATGGGTTTCCCGGCGGCGCGGGATGGCCACAATCCCATTGGCAGGCGGCGGGAACGGACAATCCCGCTGGCGGTGAGTGCACGCCATCCAGGAAAACGCGGCAAGCGGACCTGAGAATCCGGCCGAGAGTTTCTGGGGAGTTGTGGTTTAAAGGTGTTGTCAGGACTAACACGCAGTGTTTGAATGTATTTAGAGGCTGTGCTGATCTATAAAGTCACATCCCAATGAATTTGCTCATAGTGACCTTGAGCGTCCTTACTCCACAATTTCCTCACCACCCTCTTCCCTGTAACCTCCTCTCCTGTCATTGGTTCCCCCTTCCCGACCAAGCTGGCCTCCATTCCCCTTAACTCTGCCTAATCAGGGCTGGAAATGCTCCGTGAGAGTCTGACACCAGGATTCTCTGGCCATTGCGATTCACTTTTCCTGCCAGCAGCACTCTCCCACCCATGGGGTTTCTGGCAGCATAGCGTGGCTTCAATGGGAATTCCAATTGACCAGCAGCGGGAGTATAGAATCCCACTAACAGCTGAGTGATCGATTAGAGAGGAGACAATGAGGGACGTACAGAGTTTTAGGAGAGACACGTGTCAAGTTGTTCTCTGCACTGTGTGTCTGCCTCACTTTGTGTATTCTCCCACAGGTGTAGTGGGACTGGACAATCATGGGCTGACCTGTTGTATCAATGCAGTGCTCCAGAGCTTCTACCTGACACCTGAGTTTACATCCATATTACAGAGGTAAGAATTCTCCAATCAGTACGACGGACAGTGAGCAACTGCGGCCATGGATCATTCACCTTTGGAGCCGGGGGTCACACCAAACACACATTGTAGTCTCCCCCCGTCCTGGAAGTGATTGATAGGGACAGTGTAGAGGGAGCTTTACTCTGTATCTAACCCCGTGCTGTACCTGTCCTGGGAGTGTTTGATGGGGACAGTGTAGAGGGAGCTTTACTCTGTATCTAACCCCGTGCTGTACCTGTCCTGGGAGTGTTTGATGGGGACAGTGTAGAGGGAGCTTTACTCTGTATCTAACCCTGTGCTGTACCTGTCCTGGAGTGTTTGATGGGGACAGTGTAGAGGGGGCTTTACTCTGTATCTAACCCTGTGCTGTACCTGTCCTGGAGTGTTTGATGGGGACAGTGTAGAGGGAGCTTTACTCTGTATCAAACCCCGTGCTGTACCTGTCCTGGGAGTGTTTGATGGGGACAGTGTAGAGGGAGCTTTACTCTGTATCTAACCCCGTGCTGTACCTGTCCTGGGAGTGTTTGATGGGGACAGTGTAGAGGGAGCTTTACTGTGTATCTAATCCCGTGCTGTACCTGTCCTGGGAATGTTTGATGGGGACAGTATAGAGGGAGCTTTACTCTGTATCTAACCCTGTGCTGTACCTGTCCTGGGAGTGTTTGATGGGGACAGTGTAGAGGGAGCTTTACTCTGTATCTAACCCCGTGCTGTACCTGTCCTGGGAATGTTTGATGGGGACAGCGTAGAGGGAGCTTTACTCTGTATCTAACCCTGTGCTGTACCTGTCCTGGAGTGTTTGATGGGGACAGTGTAGAGGGAGCTTTACTCTGTATCAAACCCCATGCTGTACCTGTCCTGGGAGTGTTTGATGGGGACAGTGTAGAGGGAGCTTTACTCTGTATCTAACCCCGTGCTGTACCTGTCCTGGGAGTGTTTGATGGGGACAGTGTAGAGGGAGCTTTACTGTGTATCTAATCCCGTGCTGTACCTGTCCTGGGAATGTTTGATGGGGACAGTATAGAGGGAGCTTTACTCTGTATCTAACCCTGTGCTGTACCTGTCCTGGGAGTGTTTGATGGGGACAGTGTAGAGGGAGCTTTACTCTGTATCTAACCCCGTGCTGTACCTGTCCTGGGAATGTTTGATGGGGACAGTATAGAGGGAGCTTTACTCTGTATCTAACCCCGTGCTGTACCTGTCCTGGGAGTGTTTGATGGGGACAGTATAGAGGGAGCTTTACTCTGTATCTAACCCCGTGCTGTACCTTCCTGGGAGTGTTGATGGGGACATTGTAGAGGGAGCTTTACTCTGTATCTAACCCCGTGCTGTACCTGTCCTGGGAGTGTTTGATGGGGAAAGTGTAGAGGGAGCTTTACTCTGTATCTAACCCCGTGCTGTACCTGTCCTGGGAGTGTTTGATGGGGAAAGTGTAGAGGGAGCTTTACTCTGTATCTAACCCCGTGCTGTACCTTCCTGGGAGTGTTGATGGGGACATTGTAGAGGGAGCTTTACTCTGTATCTAACCCCGTGCTGTACCTGTCCTGGGAGTGTTTGATGGGGAAAGTGTAGAGGGAGCTTTACTCTGTATCTAACCCCGTGCTGTACCTGTCCTGGGAGTGTTTGATGGGGAAAGTGTAGAGGGAGCTTTACTCTGTATCTAACCCCGTGCTGTACCTGTCCTGGGAGTGTTTGATGGGGAAAGTGTAGAGGGAGCTTTACTCTGTATCTAACCCCGTGCTGTACCTGTCCTGGGAGTGTCTAATAGGAAAAGTGTCAGGAACCTGTTGTAAATCCTCGTCTGACCCTTGTTTTGCTTTAATTCCTGTTCTTTTGTCTGTTATAATTTCTATTCCCGGATATTCCTGGTATCTGGACCGTGATTTTTAAAGAAATCCAGCTGGATGTGCTCTGACATCAGCGATGATTCCTCTGGATTCCAGGTCTTGACTGACACTCACTGCTGATTGGTCTGGGTTGTTCCAGAAAGTTCTGCAAAGAAAGGCAGGCTGGCTCTCAGGTTTGGGGCAGAGCTGAAGATGGCTTTGTGTTCGCTCTCCCTGATGGGGGTGGATCTCTCTCAGACCCCCAGATGGAGGCTCTGTTTCCTCCTCAGCCCAGCTGGTCGGCATTCGCTGTGTGACTGTTTTCCAAGTTAGTTTTCAGTTGGATCAAGAAGCTGGAGGGTGCAAGCCCTGAGCTTTCTGATCTGATGGGTCTCTGTCTGAAGGTGCAAAGTAAAGTCCTTCCTCCCTCTCCAGTCAGATTGACCCAAGGAAGGTCAGTCCAGCAGCTTCAGGCAAGGTTAGTGGTTTGAAGAACCCCCTTTAAACTCTCCTGTGGGGAATGCCAATCTTACCTGACTGAAGCTGGTGGAGACCAGTCAGAATTGAATCGACCTGAGGGGGAACCTCGGTGACTCCCCAAATACTAAAGGATCCAAACCAACCGATGATTTCCAATATCTCGCGTTACAACAGAGAACATACAGTGCAGAAGGAGGCCATTCGGCCCATTGAGTCTGCACCGAACCACTTAAGCACTCACTTCCACCCTATCCCCCTAACCCAATAACCCTTCCAAACCTTTTTGGACACTAAGGGCAATTTATCATGGCCAATCCACCTAACCTGCACATCTTTCGACTGTGCGACGAAACCGGAGCACCCGGAGGAAACCCACGCAGACACGTGGAGAATGTGCAGACTCCGCACAGACAGTGACCCAGCAGGGAATCGAACCTGGGACCCTGGCGCTGTGAAACCACAGTGCTAACCACTATGCTACCGTGCTGCCCTACTCTGAAGAGATCACGGCCTACACAGACCTCAACCTCAGCAGCGAAGATCCGCAGATCTCTCACTCCCAGTTTAATGCCCATCATTTTGATCCCTCCACACCGCATTATGTGCCTATCTTGCATGTACGTGGGTGGAGGGTGGGATAGAGTTAGGGGAATCGTTAGATTAGCAGACCTTTGTTCTATTATAACCCAACATATTTATCTCTTCTCGTGTTACAGATAAACACTGTCATGTGAGAGTACCTTTAAGAAATGGGTGTTTATAAATGGGTGTGTGTATAAATATCTGTAGTGAGAGTACCTTGAAGAAATGGGTGTTTATTACTGCAGTGATGTCAGAGAGTGGGTGGAGCTGGGCTTTACTTTGGTTTTAGGCTGTTTGCTGTAGGGTGTGTTTTAGTTTAGTTTTTCAGAGCTGGATAGCTGCAGTCACAGCCAGAAGGTGTATGAATCTTTCTTTGTAATCTAAAGACTGTAAATCGATCCTGGTGATTTAAAACTAAAGACAGTTGTGACTTTAACCTGATGTGCTTCTGGTAAAAGGTGTTTTAAGTCTTATGGATGTTAAAAGGAAAGCTTAAAAGGTGAACTTGAGTTCATAGAATAAACATTGTTTTGCTTTAAAAAATACTTTTCCATTTCTGCTGTATCGCACCTGTAGAGTGGGCCGTGTGCTCCCCATACCACAACCTATTAAAAGTTGTGGGTCAGGTGAACTCCATGATACACTTTGGGGTTCTCTAAACCCTGGCCCATAACAAATTGGGGGCTCGTCCTGGATAAAAGTCTATCTATTGGATTGGCTTAGTGAACTTAAAGACAGTGAGGGGTGAGCATATTGTGGTTGCTTATCAGGTGTGGTATTCTAGTTTAAGTGGGGAGTGTGTTGTAGACAATGGCTCTTTCAGAGGCTCAGAAGTTTTTGGGGGTGGAGACGGTGACACGCAGTACGTTACGGACAGAGACTAAAAGCAGACTGTTAGAATTGGCAAAAACATTGCAGTTAACATTCCTGACAAAATGCGAAAAGATGAGGTAATTATGGCGGTGGCTAAGCATTTAAAGTTGCCTGAGATTCAGTTTGACTCATTGTAAACAGCAAAAAGTCAGTTACAAATTAAACAAATGGAACATGAGAAAGAATTAAAGCAGCTTGAATATGAAAGAGAGAGAGATGAAAACGAAAGAGAAAGAGGGGGCGAGGAAAAGGAAAACAGAAAGAATAGCCCTAGCAGAAAAAGAAAGAGAAAGGGAGATACAGATCAGGGAAAAAGATAAAGAGAGAGAGTTTGAACTTCGGAAAATGGCCATGAAACATGACAGTCAGTTAAAATTGGCAGGCATAAAGGGAAACGTACAGTTGGATGATAGTGATGAGGAAAGTGAGAAAGAGCATCATAGTCGAAGGCCTGGTGGGGATCCATTTAAATATGTCCAAGCATTGCCAAGGTTTGATGAAAGGAAGTGGAAGCCTTTTTCATTTCATTTGAGAAGGTAGCTAAACAAATGAAATGGCCACAGGACATGTGGGTATTACTGATTCAAATAAAGCTGATAGGTAGGGCTAGTGAAGTGTTTGCATCACTACCGGAGGAGGTATCTGGGATGTATGAGGAGGAGAAAAAAATCCATCTTTGGTGCATATGAACTAGTGCCTGAAGCCGACAGACAAAGGGTTTAGAAATTTAAGGAAAGGATTTGGTCAAACATTCATGGAGTTTGAAAGGCTCAAACAGAGTAATTTTGATAGGTGGATAAGGGCTTTGAAAATAGACCAAACGTATGAAGCTCTCACAGAAATTATACTTTTGGAGGAGTATCAAAATTCAATTCCTGATGTAGTGAGAACTCATGTGGAAGAGCAGAGGATTAAAACTGCGAGATTAGCAGCAGAAATGGCAGATGATTATGAATTAGTTCATAAATCAAAGCTTGGTTTCCGACATCAGTTTCAGCCTGTGAGGGATAGAAACTGGGGACATGAGAAATACTCAAGTGGTAAAGGTAAAGGTGATCTGATGGGAGATAATAAGGAGAGTGTATCTCAGATTAAAAAAAGAAATCCAGGAGGGTGGAAAAGAAATGAAAAATTTCAAATGTTTTCACTGTAATAAACTAGGCCATGTAAAGTCACAGTGTTGGTGGTTGAAGAAAAGCACGGGGAAGGCTGATGTGGTAAAACAGGATAAGACAGTGGGGTTTGTTAGAGTGGTAAAGGAAAGCCCAAGTGAAGCGAAGGAGGTGCAAAAGATTGTACAGCCTGATCAAGAGGTGATTGATAAGAAGGTGCCAGATCTCTTTAAAGAATTTACTTGTGTGGGTAAAGTTTACTCATGTGTATCAGGAGGAGCAGGTAAAGAAGTCACTATTTTAAGACAGTAAGAAGTCTTACAACACCAGGTTAAAGTCCAACAGGTTTGTTACAAACACTAGCTTTTGGAGCACTGCTCCTTCCTCAGGTGAATGAAGAGGTAGGTTCCAGAAACATATATATGGACAAATTCAAAGATGCAAGACAATGCCTAGAATGCGACCATTTGCAGGTAATTAAGTGTTTACAGATCCAGAGATGGGGTAACCCCAGGTTAAAGAGGTGTGAATTGTCTCAAGCCAGGACAGTTGGTAGGATTTTGCAGGCCAGATGGTGGGGGGTGAATATAATGCGACCTGAATCCCAGGTCCCGGTTGAGGCCGCACTCATGTGTGCGGAACTTGGCTATAAGTTTCTGCTCGGCGATTCTGCGTTGTTGCGCGTCCTGAAGGCCGCCTTGGAGAACGCTTACCCGGAGATCAGAGGCTGAATGCCCTTGACTGCTGAAGTGTTCCCCGACTGGAAGGGAACATTCCTGCCTGGCGGTTGTCGGGCAATGTCCGTTCATTCGTTGTCGCAGCGTCGGCATGGTCTCGCCAATGTACCAAGCTTCGGGACATCGCTTCAGGTTACCGCAGTCTTTTCAGGTCTATGCATGTTGCACTGACGCAACCCACCTTAATGTTTTTTGTTCTGGAATGTTCCAGGTTGGATCTGAAGAAAGAGGTGGTTGGTCCAACAAACATTCCGTCTGCGATGCATCGACTGTTTGAGCAGATGCAGGCCTCAGGTGGCCATGTGAAGCGGGCGGACACGTTTCTACACTGCCTCGCTCAAAATGGTGTGAGAGGTGTGTTCTAGGTTGCATGGTGATAATTCAGGGGGTTTTCGTTAATCTAAGAAAGGGTGGTCAGTAACTGTCACAGCCTGAAATATCTTATCTGTGTAACTGAGCCTCAGGCAGAACAATGACCAGTAGCATTTCCGTGTCTCTGCCACAACCTCAGGGCGACCCAATGCGCTTCACAGCTCTGAATGGACTTCATAGAATTTACAGTGCAGAAGGAGGCCATTCGGCCCATCGAGTCTGCACCGGCCCTCTGAAAGAGCACCCCACCCAAGCTCACACCTCCACCCTATCCCAGTAACCCGACCCGACACGAAGGGCAATTTAGCATGAATTTTGTGTGAAATATAGTTGAAGTGTAGGAAATACGGCTACCGATTTATACACAGCAAGATCCCACAGACCAGGGACTGGTTAGCTCAGTTGGTTCAATGGTTGTCATTTTTGAAAAAGTATTTTAGCCCATCAGACCATTAGGCGTAGGAGCAGAATTAGGCCACTCGGCCCATCGAGTCTGCTCCGCCATTCAATCATGGCTGATATTTTTCTCATCCCCATTCTCCTGCCTTCTCCCCATAATCCCTGATTCCCTTATTAATCAAGAACCTCCCCGTAATTGCGTGAACAAGGACTCCCAAGTCCCTTTGTGCTTCTGATTTCCGAAGCATTTCCCCATTTAGAAAATAGTCTATTCCTCCATTCCTCCTTCCAAAGTGCATAACCTCACACTTTTCCACATTGTATTCCATTTGCCACTTCATTGCCCACTCTCCTAGCTTGTCCGAATCCTTCTGCAGGTGTAGTCTATCCGGTCCAGGTAATCTATCCACCTTCAGACCTTTCAGTTTCCCCAGAACCTTCTCCTTAGTAATGGTCACTGCACTCACTTCTGCCCCCTGGCTCTCCTGGAGCTTGGGCATCCCACTGGTGTCTTCCACCGTGAAGACTGATGCAAAGTAACTATTCAGTTCTTCTGCCATTTCTTTGTTTCCTATTACTACTTCTCCAGCCACGTTTTCC
Source organism: Scyliorhinus torazame (assembly GCF_047496885.1). Taxonomy (NCBI): domain Eukaryota; kingdom Metazoa; phylum Chordata; class Chondrichthyes; order Carcharhiniformes; family Scyliorhinidae; genus Scyliorhinus; species Scyliorhinus torazame. Next base: position 39,381,663 of record NC_092725.1, read on the forward strand.
GGTGGTCCAATGTCTATTTTTGCCTCTCTCTTACCTTTTATATATTGAAAAAAAACTCTTCCTATCTTCTTTTAAATTTTTTTTGATTTTCATTTATAACAAAAAGAAAAGATATGAAAATACGGAAACACGAGGTATATTAACAGTCAAATCCAAATGACCGGTTACAACAACCAGACCAGAAACTATATTTCATTTGATTTGATTTGATTTATTGTCACATGTGCCGAAGTACAGTGAAAAGTATTTTTCTGCAGCCAAGGGAACGTCACAGTACGTACATGGTAGACAAAAAGAATAATCAACAGAGAACATTGACAAATGGCACATCAACAAACAGTGATTGGTTACAGAGCGGAACAAGGGGACAAACAAAGCAATACATGAGCAAGAGCAGCATAGGGCATTGTGAATAGTGTTCTTACAGGGAACAGATCAGTCCGAGGGGGAGTCGTTGAGGAGTCTTGTAGCTGTGGGGAAGAAGCTGTTCCTATGTCTGGATGTGCCGGTCTTCAGACTTCTGTATCTTCTGCCTGATGGAGGGGTCTGGAAAAAGGCAATGCCTGGGTGGGAGGGGTCTCTGATAATGCTGTCTGCCTTCCTCAGGAGGTGTAAACAGAATCAATGTGAGGCAAGCTAGTGTGATGCGTTGGGCTGAGTTCACCACACTCTGCAGTTCTTGCGATCTTGGGCTCAGCAGTTGCCATGCCAGGCTGTGATGCAGCCGGATAGAATGCTCTCTATCGCACATCTGTAGAAGTTTGTGAGAGTCGATGCAGACATGCCAAATTTCTTTAGCTTCCGTAGGAAGTAGAAACGATGTTGGGCTTTCCTGACTGTTGCATCAACGTGAGTGGACCAGGACAGCCTGTTGGTGATAGTGACCTCCAGGAACTTAAAGCTATCGACCATCTCCACTTCGGAGCCGTTGATGCAGACGGGAGTGTGTGTCGTGCTGCGCTTCCTGAAGTCGATGATCAGTTCCTTGGTCTTTCCAACATTTAGAGAGAGGTTGTTTTTGGTACACCATGCAACCAAGTGATTTATCTCCCTCCTGTAATCTGATTTGCCTTTGTTTGAGATACGGCCCACCGCAGTCGTGCCCCCTTGTATTAAAGCATACTAAGAGTGTGATCGAGGCTATTCAAAAAGGGAGGCAGAGAGAAAACGGAACTATAGACCAGTGAGCCTAAAGTTGGTAGTAGGGAAGTTGCTGGAGTCCACTGTGGACAATTTCATGGCACAGCATTTGGAAAGTGTGGTGTAATCAGATAAAGTCGGCATGGATTTACAAAACAAAATTCATGCTTGACTAATCTACTAGAATTGTTTGAAGATATAACTAGTAGAGTTTTATTTTAGGGGCAATTTAGAATGACCAATCCACCTGCACACCTTTGGGTTGTGAGGGTGAGACCCACGCAAACACGGAGGGAATGTGAAAACTCCACTCAGACGGGATTGAACCCAGGTCCTTAGCACCGTGAGGACCGCAGTGCTAACCACAATGCTACCATGCTGCCGCACTAACCAGTAGCGCTGACCAGGGAGACCGGGGGATGTGGTGTATTTAGACTTTCAGAAGACTTCCAGGATTCACTAACTATAACTTATTGTTCCCATATCCCCCTGGGTCAGTCACCGTGTTTATCACTGTAAGGTCTGTCCTCTTGGTGAACAGTGCGGCCACCTCCCCCTTGTCTTTCTGTCGAAGTCCGCTTGATACTTCTGCCCCACCCAGATCCTTTTCCTCACCGTCAGTCGGTTCTTCTCCCTCAGGTGTGTCTCTTGATGTAAGAATATGTCGACCCTCAGACTTTGTAGATGGGCAAAGACTCTGGGTCTTTTCAGCAGCCCATTAAGACCCCTCATGTTCCAGGTGACTATTCTGGGGGGGGGGGGGTTTGTCCCCTCTCTCCTGTGGGGTCAGCCATACGTACCTTGAGGATGTGACCCTGCACACCGGGATTTCACTTTGTTCGTGGGCTATCCCAGGTGGCCATTATCACCTTCCTCTTCCCAGCCCTTTCCATGTGCAATGTGTCATAACCAGCATTCTACCCTCTCCCCTCCCCCTACCTAGTCCCTGACCCCCCCCCCCCCCCCACCCCCCTCCCCAGAACCCATCTGTCCTTGCTGTCCCCTTTTCTCCGTGTCCCTATTGCTTCCCCCCCAACCCCATATCTGTCCCTCCCCCCACCCCTTGCCCCTTTCCTCCTGCTCCCCCATGGATTGCTACTTTGCCCCTCTCATCGGTCAGGCACTCCCTCCTTTCGAAAGATGCACTGCGCTCCCCCCTCCCCCTCTGCTCTTCTTACTCCCGTACGCTAGCCTGCTCCCAGTGTGGTGGCCACCCCTGGGAGCAGCTCCTTTTGTGCCTGACCTGTTTGACCTCCCCTGCTCCCCCCACTCCCCCATCTCTAAGTCCAGTTGCCCTCACCCCCTCCATAGATCCTGTAGGCTTAAGGAACAAAGAGAAAGCGGATGTAAGAGTTCCTGATTGTCTCTTATTGTTGCTTCCCAAGTCCATTCTTTCAAATGAACTTGTTCGTTTATTCTGGTGTGTTGAAATAGACTTCTTTGCTGTTGGATGTGGCCCATAGTCTCGCTAGGTACAACATGCCAAACCACACTTTACTTTAAATAATGCCGCTTTGGCCCCGGTAAACGCCGCCTGCCGCTTGCCCAGGCCGGCTCCAATGTCTTGGCGGATGTGGATTGTGTGTCCTTCCCACCTGCACGACCGGGTGCTCCTCGCCCAATTCAGCACCCGCTCTTTGTCCTGAAACTTGTGCAGTTTTGTGACTGTCGCCCGTGGTAGTTCTCCTGACTTGGACTTTTTACAGAGTGACCTGTGGGCCCGATCCACCTCTGCAAAGCCTTCCTCCCCGGCCAGTTTCCTGGGCATTCTTGCAACGTATTCTGTCGGTTTTGTTATGGACCAGGGTTTAGAAAACTCCAAAGTGGAGTTCACCTGACCTATAACTGTTTAATGGTTTTGGTTACGTTGAGCACAAGAGCTGCCTTTCAGGTCTTATTCAACAGAGATCTGAGGCACTTTTAATCAAAAAAACAAACTTTATTCTACAAATTTAGTTAATATTTGTATAAACACACACAGCAAGAACTTTTATCAACTACAAACATAAACAGCCCACACAGCTACAGTAATCTATGTATAACCCTTAATGAATTCCCCCTTAACTGTTCCAACTCAATAACAAAATCTACAGAAACCTCTTTTAAAAGGTGTGGCCCAGCACACGGCATTCTCACTGTCTTTAGGACTTGTTATTGATGCTCTTGTTCCTCTTTCCAAACAGCAGGTTTGAATTCCTTCCAGGAAGCAATTATCTCTTTTAAGTTATCAAGTAGTCTGAAAACAGCTTTTAAAATGAAGGTAGTGAAACACTTCCTTCAACCTGTGCAGTTCAAACTCAGTTCAAACTCCTAAGCGAAAGTAAAACTCAGAGTCACAGCACAGCTCCACCCACACAAGGACATCACTGAAGCCATGTGGATAAGACACACAGATTTCTTAAAGGGACACTCCCATGGCAGGTTCCTGCCCTCTAGTAACCCGATAGTTCTCCGGTTCTTTCGATGGGACCTGTTCTCTTGATCGTTAACTTTTCCCTCGAGCGTTTCTGGGTTGTTACCAACCTTGCCACCTCAGCTTTGAACGAGGTGATCCGTGTATCCTGATCGGTGGTCCTTTCTCCAGGTCCCGCACCGTCGCTTCCTGTGTCTCCAGTCTCCGTTCCGTTCATCCCTCCTTTATGGGGACCAGTGCAGTTTCTATTGCCAACCACATGGCCGGGGTAAGGTTCTCCTTTATTGAGTCTCTGTTTTTGGAGCTTTGACGACAGAAGCTCCATCCACAGGTGTGTTGGCGACCCTGGCTGGTCGCCTTACTCCCTCTTTCGCCAAGCGTGCCCCCTCGTGCTGAAGTTGGGGTCTTCCTTTCCCGGCTTTTTTTTCAATTTTAAAGTACCCAATTCTTTTTCTCTTTTTTTCCAATTAAGGGGCAATTAATTGTGGCCAATCCACCTACCTGCACATCTTTGGGTTGTGGGGGTGAAACCCCGCAGACACGGGGAAAATGTGCAAACTCCACATGGACAGTGACCCGGAGCCGGGATCCTTTCCCAACTTTTGCTGTTTTTCCGGCTCCGTCACTGGTTTGAAGGTATTCCGATCGGTTGGATATTAGCTGGGGGTGAGTCCAGGGGAACTTTGTGGTGTTTTTGTGTCTGTTTGATGGGTTAAAAGGGCCCGTATGAAGTTCCCAAGAGCGAGCCACCTTTCAGTAACCACTCAGCTCATGTACGCCACCGGAAGTCTCAATGGCTGTCACATGGATCAAATTCACACCAACATCACAAGCTCCAATCACTCTTCTAGCTGGCTCATGGCCTGTGTCCCTGTCCCTACCTGCAGGGTGAGGATGGCAGGGGCAGGGCTGAGTGGTGATGGCAGGGCTCGGTGAGGATGGCAGGACAGGGCTGGGTGGCAGGGCTCGGTGAGGATGGCAGGGGCAGGGCTGGGTAAGGGTGGCAGGGCTGGGTGGTGATGGCAGGGCAGGGTGGCAGGGGCAGGGCTGGGTGGTGATGGCAGGGTTGAGTGAGGATGACAGAGGCAGTGCTGGGTGACGGGGCAGGGCTTGGTGAGGATGGCGGGGCAGAGCTGGGTAGTGATGGCAGGGGTAATGCTGGGATGGCAGGGCTGGGTGGAGATGGCAGGGGCAGGGCTGGGTGGGGATGGGAGGGCTGGGTGAAGATGGCAGGGGCAGGGCTGGGTGGGGATGGCAGGGGCAGCACTGGGTGAAGGTGGCAGGGCTGGGCGAGGGTGGCATGGGCAGCGCTGGGTGAGGGGGCAGGGCTGGGTGGCAGCGACAGGGCGTGGCGAGGATGGCAGGGCAGGGTGGGGATGGCAGGGCTGGGTGTGGATGGCAGGGCTGGGTGAGGGTTGCAGGGCTGGGTGGGGGTGGCAGGGCTGGGGGAGCGTGGCAAGGCTGGGGGAGGATGGCAGGGCTGGGTGAGGGTGGCAGGGACAGGGCTGGCTGGGGATGGCAGGGCTGGGTGAGGGTGGCAGGGCTGGGTGAGGGTGGCAGGGCTGGGTGGGGATGGCAGGGGCAGGGCTGGGTGAGGGTGGCAGGGACAGGCTGGATGAGGGTGGCAGGGCTGGGTGAGGGTGGCAGGGCTGGGTGGGGTGGGCAGGGCTGGGTGAGGGTGGCAGGGCTGGGTGAGGGTGGCAGGGCTGGATGAGGGTGGCAGGGGCAGGGCTGGGTGGGGATGGCAGGGCTGGTTGAGGATGGCAGGGCTGGTTGAGGATGGCAGGGCTGGGTGGGGATGGCAGGGCTGGGTGAGGGTGGCAGGGCTGGGTGAGGGTGGCAAGGGCAGGGCTGGGTGAGGATGGCAGGGCTGGGTGAGGGTGGCAGGGCTGGGTGGGGGTGGCAGGGCAGGCGGAGGTGGGCAGGGCTGGGTGAGGATGGCAGGGCTGGGTGAGGATGGCAGTGTTTGGCGAGGATGGCAGGGCTGGGTGAGGATGGCAGGGGCCGGGCTGTGTGAGGGTGGCAGGGCTGGGTGAGGGTGGCAGGGCTGGGTGAGGGTGGCAGTGCTGGGTGAGGGTGGCAGGGCTGTGGAAGAATGGCAGGGCTGGGTGAGGATTACAGGGGCAGGGCTGGATGAGGATGGCAGGGCTGGGTGAGGGTGGCAGGGCTGGGGGAGGGTGGCAGGGCTGGGTGAGGGTGTCAGGGCTGGGGAGGGTGGCAGTGCTGGGGGGATGGCAGGGCTGGGTGAGGGTGGCAGGGCTGGGGGGGAGTGGCAGGGGCAGGGCTGGGTGAGGATGGCAGGGGCAGGGCTGGGTGGCAGTGACGGCGTAGTGAGGATGGCAGGGCTGGGTGGGGATGGCAGGGCTGGGTGTGGATGGCAGGGCTGGGTGAGGGTTGCAGGGCTGGGTGGGGGTGGCAGGTCTGGGGGAGCGTGGCAAGGCTGGGGAGGATGGCAGGGCTGGGTGGGGGTGGCAGGGACAGGGCTGGCTGGGGATGGCAGGGCTGGGTGTGGGTTGCAGGGCTGGGTGGGGTGACAGGGCTGGGTGAGGGTGGCAGGGCTGGGTGGGGATGGCAGGGGCAGGGCTGGGTGAGGGTGGCAGGGGCAGGCTGGGTGAGGGTGGCAGGGCTGGGGAGGGTGGCAGGGGCAGGGCTGGGTGAGGGTGGCAGGGCTGGGTGAGGGTGGCAGGGCTGGGTGAGGGTGGCAAGGCTGGGTGAGGGTGGCAGGGCTGGGTGAGGGTGGCAGGGCTGGGTGAGGGTGGCAGGGCTGGGGAAGGATGGCAGGGCTGGGTGAGGGTGACAGGGGCAGGGCTGGGTGAGGGTGGCAGGGCTGGGGGAGGGTGGCAGTGCTGGGTGAGGGTGGCAGGGATGTGTGAGGGTGGCAGGGCTGGGTGAGGGTGGCAGGGCTGTGGGATGGTCGCAGGGCTGGGTGAGGATGGCAAGGCTGGGGAGATGGCTGGACTGGGGAGGATGGCAGGGCTGGGTGTGGGTGGCAGGGGCAGGGAAGGGTGAGTATGGCAGGGGGAGGGCTGGGTGAGGGTGACAGGGATGGGTGAGGGTGGCAAGGCTGGGTGAGGGTGGCAGGGCTGGGTGATGGTGGCAGGGCTGGGTGATGGTGGCAGGGCTGGGTGAGGGTGGCATGGCTGGGGAGGATGACAGGGCTGGCTGAGGGTGGCCGGGGCAGGGCTGGGTGAGCATGGCAGGGGCAGGGCTTGGTGAGCATGGCAGGGCTGGGGAGGATGGCAGGGCTGGGGGAGGATGGCAGGGCTAGGGGAGGGTGGCAGTGCTGGGTGAGGGTGGCAGGGATGGGTGGGGGTGGCAGGGCTGGGTGAGGGTGGCAGTGCTGGAGGAGGGTGGCAGGGGCTGGGCTGGGGAGGAGGGCAGGGCTGGGTGTAGGTGGCAGGGGCAGGGCTGGGGGAGGAGGGCAGGGCTGGGTGTAGGTGGCAGGGGCAAGGCAGGGTGAGAATGGCAGGGCTGGGTGAGGGTGGCAGGGCTGGGTGAGGATGGCAGGGCTGGCTGAGGGTGGCAGGGGCAGGGCTGGGTGAGGATGGCAGGGGCAGGGTTGGGTGAGCATGGCAGGGCTGGGGAGGATGGCAGGGCTGAGGGAGGGTGGCAGTGCTGGGTGAGGGTGGCAGGGATGGCAGGGCTGGGTGAGGGTGGCAGGGCTGGAGGAGGGTGGCAGGGGTGGGGAGGATGGCAGGGCTGGGTGTAGGTGACGGGCAGGGTGAGAATGGCAGGGGCAGGGCTGGGTGAGGGGGGACAGGGCTGGGTGAGGGGGACAGGGCTGGGTGAGGGTGACAGGGGCAGGGCTGGGTGAGGATGGCAGGGCTGGATAGGGTGGCAGGGCTGGGTGAGGGTGGCAGGGCTGGGGAGGGTTGCAGTGCTGGGTGAGGGTGGCAGGGCTGGGGGATGGCAGTGCTGGGTGAGGGTGGCAGGGCTGGGTGAGGGTGGCAGGGCTGGGGATGGTGGCAGGGCTGGGTGAGGATGGCAGGGCTGGGTGAGGATGGCAAGGCTGGGGGAGGATGGCAGGGCTGGGTGTGGGTGGCAGGGGCAAGGAAGGGTGACAGGGATGGGTGAGGGTGACAGGGCCGGGTGAGGGTGGCAGGGCTGGGTGAGGGTGGCAGGGCTGGAGGAGGGTGGCAGGGGCAGGGCTGGGTGAGGATGGCAGGGCTGGGGGAGGATGGCAGGGCTGGGTGAGGGTGGCAGGGCTGGGTGAGGGTGGCAGGGCTGGGGGGATGGCAGGGGCAGGCCTGGGTGTAGGTGGCAGGGCTGGGGAGGGTGGCGGGGCTGGGTGAGGGTGGCAGGGCTGGGTGGAGGTGGCAGGGCTGGGGAGGGTAGCGGGGCTGGGTGAGGGTGGCAGGGCTGGCTGAGGGTGGCAGGGCTGGGTGAGGGTGGCAGGGCTGGGGGAGGATGGCAGGGCTGGCTGAGGGTGGCAGGGCTGGGTGAGGGTGGCAGGGCTGGGGGGATGGCAGGGGCAGGCCTGGGTGTAGGTGGCAGGGCTGGGGAGGGTGGCGGGGCTGGGTGAGGGTGGCAGGGCTGGGTGGAGGTGGCAAGGCTGGGGAGGGTAGCGGGGCTGGGTGAGGGTGGCAGGGCTGGCTGAGGGTGGCAGGGCTGGGTGAGGGTGGCAGGGCTGGGTGAGGGTGGCAGGGCTGGGTGAGGGTGGCAGTGCTGGGTGAGGGTGGCAGGGCTGGGTGAGGGTGGCAGGGGCAGGGCTGGGTGAGGATGGCAGGGCTTGGGGAGGATGGCACGAGCAGGGCTGGGGGAGGATGCAGGGCTGGGGAGGGTGGCAGGGCTGGGGGAGGGTGGCAGGGCTGGGTGAGGAGGGCTTTGCAGGGTCAGGGTTGGGGAGGATGGCAGGGCTGGGGGAGGATGGCAGGGCTGGGTGTGGGTGGCAGGGGCAGGGCAGGGTGAGGATGGCAGGGTCAGGATGGGTGACAGGGCTGGGTGAGGGTGGCAACCCTGGGTGAGGGGGCTGGGTGAGGGTGGCAGGGCTGGGGAAGGACGGCAGGGCTGGGTGACAGGGGCAGGGCTGGGTGAGGGTGGCAGGGCTGGAGGAGGGTGGCAGGGCTGGGGGGATGGCAGTGCTGGGGGGATGGCAGTGCTGGGTGTGGGTGGCAGGGCTGGGGGATGGTGGCAAGGGTAGGGCTGGGTGAGGATGGCAGGGCTGGGTGAGGCTGGCAGGGCTGGGGGAGGATGGCAGGAGCAGGGCTGGGGGAGCACTGCACTGCAAATTCTATGATAACATTCAACGCTGGCCAATGGGATTAGGTGGGCAGATCAGGTGTTTTTCATGCATCGGTGCAGGCTCGGTGGGCCGAAGGGCCTCTTTTGCAATGTATTATTCTGTGATTCTGATTAATTAGGGCTGACCCAGTGACACCCACACACCATAAAAGCATTAAACAAAATAACGGATCAGGCGGCACATGGCGCAGTGGTTAGCACTGGGACTGCGGCGCTGAGGACCCGGGTTCGAATCCCATCCCTGGGTCACTGTCCGTGTGGAGTTTGCACATTCTCCCCGTGTCTGCGTGGGTTTCACCCCCACAAGCCAAAGATGTGCAGGGTGGTTGAGGGGCGACCTGATAGAGGTCTACAAAATTATGAGGGGCATAGACAGAGTGGATAGTCAGAGGCTTTTCCCCGGGGTAGAGGGGTCAATTACTAGCGGGCATAGGTTTTAGGTGCGAGGGACAAGGTTTAGAGTAGATGTACGAGGCAAGTTTTTTACGCAGAGGGTAGTGGGTGCCTGGAACTCGCTACCGGAGGAGGTGGTGGAAGCAGGGACGATAGTGACATTTAAGGGGCATCTTGACAAATACATGAATAGGATGGGAATAGAGGGATACGGACCCAGGAAGTGTAAAAGAGTTTAGTTTAGTTGGGCAGCATGGTCGGCACGGGCTTGGAGGGCCGAAGGGCCTGTTCCTGTGCTGTACATTTCTTTGTTCTTTGTTAGATGGATTGGCCATGCTAAACTGCCCCCTTAATTGGACAAAAATGATTTGGATACGCTAAATTTATTTTAATAAATAAAGGATACAGAATATATAAGAGCGAGCAAAACAGATTTCTAAGGATGTTTTCAGAACTGCAAATCTGCACCTTTTCAGGTAAAAATGGATTGTCTGGGCAGCAGCACAGAATGGTTACAGCAAGAGGCCATTCGGCCCACATTCTCACTGCTGTATCTCTGAAGAAGCAATTCACCTCCAGTCACTCGCCCGCATTCTCCATCTAATCCTGCACATTCTTCCTGTTCAGATAATAATCTCATTCTCTTTGGAAATCCTCAGTTGAATCTGCCCCAGCACAATCTCGGACAGTTCGATCCGGATCCTAACCGCTCGCTCTGTTAGGAAGTGTCTCCTCACATCTCCATTGCTTCTTTGTCACCTTCAATCCCGGGGCTCTGGAGCCTCCACCAATGGGAGCAGTCTCTGTCTGCGCGAGATTTTGAACAGTCTCCTCAACCTTCACTTCTCCAAGGAAAACAGTCTCAACTTCTCCGACCTTTCCACATTTCCCACCCCTGCAACAACGCGTCAATCTTTTCCGCACCCTCTCTGATACCTTCACATCCTTCCGAAAGTGTGGAGCCAGAACTGAACACACTACACCTGCTGAGGCCACTTGAACCTGACTTCCAGATTGGTGACATAATCCAGCTCGAAAGGTTTTGCTGGAATGGACACCGAGGGAGTGTTTCCTCTTGTGGGAAGAGAATAATTAGAGGCCGTCAATCGCAGACAGTCACCAGGAAATTCAGGAGAAACGTCTTTACCCAGAGAATGGTGAGAATATGGCACTTATTTACACAGCCATTACAACTGAGTGAGTCTCTGATTACAGCCATTACAACTGAGTGAGTCTCTGATTACAGCCATTACAACTGAGTGAGTCTCTGATTACAGCCATTACAACTGAGTGAGTCTCTGATTACAGCCATTACAACTGAGTGAGTCTCTGATTACAGCCATTACAACTGAGTGAGTCTCTGATTACAGCCATTACAACTGAGTGAGTCTCGGATTACAGCCATTACAACTGAGTGAGTCTCTGATTACAGCCATTACAACTGAGTGAGTCTCTGATTACAGCCATTACAACTGAGTGAGTCTCTGATTACAGCCATTACAACTGAGTGAGTCTCTGATTACAGCCATTACAACTGAGTGAGTCTCTGATTACAGCCATTACAACTGAGTGAGTCTCTGATTACAGCCATTAAAACTGAGTGAGTCTCTGATTACAGCCATTACAACTGAGTGAGTCTCTGATTACAGCCACTACAACTGAGTGAGTTTCTGATTACAGCCATTACAACTGAGTGAGTCTCTGATTACAGCCATTACAACTGAGTGAGTCTCTGATTACAGCCATTACAACCGAGTGAGTCTCTGATTACAGCCATTACAACTGAGTGAGTCTCTGATTACAGCCATTACAACCGAGTGAGTCTCTGATTACAGCCATTACAACTGAGTGAGTCTCTGATTACAGCCATTACAACTGAGTGAGTCACTGATTACAGCCATTATAACTGAGTGAGTCTCTGATTACAGCCATTACAACTGAGTGAGTCTCTGATTACAGCCATTACAACTGAGTGAGTCTCTGATTACAGCCATTACAACTGAGTGAGTCTCTGATTACAGCCATTACAACTGAGTGAGTCTCTGGTTACAGCCATTACAACTGAGTGAGTCTCTGATTACAGCCATTACAACTGAGTGAGTCTCTGATTACAGCCATTACAACTGAGTGAGTCTCTGATTACAGCCATTACAACTGAGTGAGTCTCTGATTACAGCCATTACAACTGAGTGAGTCTCTGATTACAGCCATTACTACTGAGTGAGTCTCTGATTACAGCTATTACAACTGAGTGAGTCTGATATCCTCCCACAGTCCAAAGATGTGCAGGTTAGGTGGACTGGCCGTGATAAATTGCCCTTAGGTTAGGTGGGGTTACGGGGATAGGGTGGAGGTGTGGGCTTAAGTAGGGTGTTCTTTCCAAGGGTCGGTGCAGACTCGATGGGCCTAATGGCCTCCTTCTGCACTGTAAATGCTATGAAATCTATGAATGGTAAGATGCATTTATAGTATTTAATGGTATAGATGTATGTAATGGTATAGATGTATGAAAGATGTATTTATCATAAAATGAGGGCCTCTCCATGAAGGAGAGAAGCAACATCTCCAGTGTGGACTGCTGCAGGTTAGGACTGACCTATTTCTGTGTGACTAAACCCACGGATAGTCAATGCAATCAAAATGACCAGTAATAACTTTGTGTAAGGTGTGGTCCAATTCAAATCTTGTGAGTCATCCAAAACTTTCTTGTTTTCAAGTTAACAGACAGCATGATGCAGAGGAACTATTTCTCATTATTTTAAACTTCTTAATGGATCAGTTACAAGCTCCAGAAAGGGTGAGTACAGCCATTACTTCTGAGTGAGTCTCTGATTACAGCCATTACATCTGAGTGAGTCTCTGATTACATCCTTTGCGACTGAGTGAGTCTCTGATTACAGCCTTTACTACTGAGTGAGTCTCTGATTACAGCCAATACTACAGAGTGAGTCTCTGATTATAGCCGCCATTACTACAGAGTGAGTCTCTGATTACAGTCACTCCTACTGAGTGAGCCTCTGATTACAGCCTTTTCTACTGAGTGAGCCTCTGATTACAGCCATTACTTCTGAGTGAGTCTCTGATTACAGCCTTTACTACTGAGTGAGCCTCTGATTACAGCCATTACTTCTGAGTGAGTCTCTGATTACAGCCATTACTTCTGAGTGAGTCTCTGATTACATCCTTTGCGACTGAGTGAGTCTCTGATTACAGCCTTCACTACTGAGTGAGTCTCTGATTACAGCCTTCACTACTGAGTGAGTCTCTGATTACAGCCTTTACTACTGAGTGAGTCTCTGATTACAGCCTTTACTACTGAGTGAGTCTCTGATTACAGCCAATACTACAGAGTGAGTCTCTGATTACAGCCGCCATTACTACTGAGTGAGTCTCTGATTACAGTCACTCCTACTGAGTGAGCCTCTGATTACAGCCTTTTCTACTGAGTGAGTCTCTGATTACAGCCATTACATCTGAGTGAGTCTCTGATTACAGCCATTACCTCTGAGTGAGTCTCTGATTACAGCCTTTACTACTGAGTGAGCCTCTGATTACAGCCATTACTTCTGAGTGAGTCTCTGATTACAGCCTTTACTACTGAGTGAGTCTCTGATTACAGCCTTTACTACTGAGTGAGTCTCTGATTACAGCCTTTACTACTGAGTGAGTCTCTGATTACAGCCAATACTACAGAGTGAGTCTCTGATTACAGCTGCCATTACTACTGAGTGAGTCTCTGATTACAGTCACTCCTACTGAGTGAGCCTCTGATTACAGTCACCCAGTAACTCCAACTGTGTGAGCCTCTGATTACGATCACTCCCACTGAGTGAGGGTCTGATTACAGTCACTCCCACTGAGTGAGCTTCTGATTACAGTCACTCTCACTGAGTGAGTCTCTGATTACAGTCACTCCCACTGAGTGAGCCTCTGATTACAGTCACTCCCACTGAGTGAGCCTCTGATTACAGTCACTCCCACTGAGTGAGCCTCTGATTACAGTCACTCCCACTGAGTGAGCCTCTGATTAGTCACCCCCACTGTGTGAGTCTCTGATTACAGTCACTCCCACTGAGTGAGTATCGAATTAGAGTCACTCCCACTGAGGAGTATCTGATTACAGTCACTCCCACTGAGTGAGTCTTTTATTACAGCCATTACTACTGAGTGAGTCTCTGATTACAGCCATTACTACTGAGTGAGTCTCTCATTACAGCCATTACTGTTGAGTGAGTCTCTGATTACAGCCATTACTGCTGAGTGAGTCTCTGATTACAGCCATTACTATTGAGTGAGTCTCTGATTACAGCCCATTGTACTATGTGAGCCTCTGATTACAGATTCCCCACTGAGTGAGTCTCTGATGACTAAGTCACTCCCCCTGAGTATCTGATTACAGTCAGTCCAACTGAGTGAGTATCTGATTACAGTCACTCCCACAGATCGAGTCTCTGATTACGGTGACTCCCACTGAGTGAGTCTCTGATTACAGTCACTCCAACTGAGTGAGCCTCTGATTACAGTCACTCTCACACACTGAGTCTCTGATTACAGTCACTCCCACTGAGTGAGTATCTGATTGCAGTCACTCCCACTAAGTGAACCTCTGATTACAGTCACTCCCACTGAGTGAGTCTCTGATTACAGTCACTCCCAGTCACTCCCACGGAGTGAATATCTGATTACAGTCTCTACCACTAAGTGAACCTCTGATAACTGTCACTCCCACTGAGTGAGTCTCTGATTACAGTCACTCCCAGTAACTCCCACTGAGTGAGTATCTGATTAGCCACTCCCACAGGCTGAGTTTCTAATTACAGTCACTCCCACTGAGTGAGCCTCTGATTACATTCACTCCCGCTGAGTGAGTCTCTAATTACAGTCTCTCCCCACTGAGCGAGTCTATGATTACAGTCACTCCCCACTGAGTGAGCCTCTGATTACAGTCACTCCACTGAGTGAGTCTCTGGTTACAGTCACTCCCGCTTAGTGAGTCTCTGACTACAGTCACTCCCACTGAGTGAGCCTCTGATTACAGTCACTCCCGCTGAGTGAGTCTCTGATTACAGTCACTCCCACTGAGTGAGCCTCTGATTAAAGTCACACCCGCTGAGTGAGTCTCTGATTACAGTCACTCCTGCAGAGCGAGTCTCTGATTACAGTCACTCCCACTGAGTGAGCCTCTGATTACAGTCACTCCAGCTGAGCGAGTCTCTGATTACAGTTACTCCCACTGAGCGAGTCTCTGATTACAGTCACTCCAGCTGAGCGAGTCTCTGATTACAGTTACTCCCACTGAGTGAGCCTCTGATTACAGTCACTCCAGCTGAGTGAGTCTCTGATTACAGTCACTCCCACTGAGTGAACCTCTGATTACAGTTACTCCCACTGAGCGAGTCTCTGATTACAGTCACTCCCACTGAGTGAGTCTCTGATTACAGTCACTCCTGCAGAGTGAGCCTCTGATTACAGTCACTCCCGCTGAGCGAGTCTCTGATTACAGTCACTCCAGCTGAGCGAGTCTCTGATTACAGTCACTCCCACTGAGCGAGCCTCTGATTACAGTCACTCCCACTGAGCGAGCCTCTGATTACAGTCACTCCCACTGAGTGAGCCTCTGATTACAGTCACTCCCTCTGAGTGAGTCTCTGATTACAGTCACTCCCACTGAGTGAGCCTCTGATTAAAGTCACACCCGCTGAGTGAGTCTCTGATTACAGTCACTCCCGCTGAGTGAGTCTCTGATTACAGTCACTCCTGCAGAGTGAGCCTCTGATTACAGTCACTCCCGCTGAGCGAGTCTCTGATTACAGTCACTCCAGCTGAGCGAGTCTCTGATTACAGTCACTCCCACTGAGCGAGCCTCTGATTACAGTCACTCCCACTGAGCGAGCCTCTGATTACAGTCACTCCCACTGAGTGAGCCTCTGATTACAGTCACTCCCTCTGAGTGAGTCTCTGATTACAGTCACTCCCACTGAGTGAGCCTCTGATTACAGTCACTCCCTCTGAGTGAGCCTCTGATTACAGTCACTCCCGCTGAGCGAGTCTCTGATTACAGTCACTCCCACTGAGCGAGTCTCTGATTACAGTCACTCCAGCTGAGCGAGCCTCTGATTACAGTCACTCCCACTGAATGAGTCTCTGATTACAGTCACTCCCGCTGAGCGAGTCTCTGATTACAGTCACTCCCACTGAGCGAGTCTCTGATTACAGTCACTCCAGCTGAGCGAGCCTCTGATTACAGTCACTCCCACTGAGTGAGCCTCTGATTACAGTCACTCCCGCTGAGTGAGCCTCTGATTACAGTCACTCCCGCTGAGCGAGTCTCTGATTACAGTCACTCCCACTGAGCGAGTCTCTGATTACAGTCACTCCCACTGAGCGAGTCTCTGATTACAGTCACTCCCGCTGAGTGAGTCTATGATTACAGTCACTCCCGCTGAGTGAGTCTCTGATTACAGTCACTCCCACTGAGTGAGCCTCTGATTACAGTCACTCCCTCTGAGTGAGTCTCTGATTACAGTCACTCCCACTGAGTGAGCCTCTGATTAAAGTCACACCCGCTGAGTGAGTCTCTGATTACAGTCACTCCCACTGAGTGAGCCTCTGATTACAGTCACTCCCTCTGAGTGAGTCTCTGATTACAGTCACTCCCACTGAGTGAGCCTCTGATTAAAGTCACACCCGCTGAGTGAGTCTCTGATTACAGTCACTCCCTCTGAGTGAGTCTCTGATTACAGTCACACCCGCTGAGTGAGTCTCTGATTACAGTCACACGCATTGAGTGAGCCTCTGATTACAGTCACACTCCCACTGAGTGAGTGGCTGATTACAGTCACTCCCCGCTGAGTGAGTCTCTGATTACAGTAACTCCCACTGAGGAGTGTCTGATTACTGTCACTCCCACTGAGTGAGTGGCTGATTACAGTCACTCCGACTGAGTGAGCCTCTGATTACAGTCACTCCCCACTCAGTGAGTCTCTCATTACAGTCACTCCCACTGAGTGAGTCTCTGATTACAACCATTACTTCTGAGTGAATCTCTGATTACCGCCATTACTGCTGAGTGAGTCTCTGATTACAGCCCTTAGTACTATGTGATTCTCTGATTCGAGTCACTCCCCACTGAGTGAGCCTCTGATTACAGTCGCTCCCACTGAGTGAGCCTCTGATTACAGTCACTCCCACTGAGTGAGTCTCTGATTGGAGCCATTACTGCTGAGTGAGTCTCTAATTACAGCCATTACTACTGAGTGAATCTCTATTACAGCCATTACTACTGAGTAAGTCTCTGATTACAGTCACGCCCACTTAGTGAGTCTCTGATTACAGCCATTACTACTGAATGAGTCTTTGATTACGGCCATTACTAGAACATAGAACATAGAAAATACAGCACAGAACAGGCCCTTCGGCCCACGATGTTGTGCCGAACCTTTGCCCTAGATTAATCATATATTATCATTGAATTTACAGTGCAGAAGGAGGCCATTCGGCCCTTTGAGTCTGCGCCGGCTCTTGAAAAGAGCACCCTACCCAAACCCAACACCAAGGGCAATTTTGGACATTAAGGGCAATTTATGATTGGCCAATTCACCTAACCTGCACATCTTTGGACTGTGAGGGGAAACCGGAGCACCCGGAGGAAACCTACGCAGACACGGGGAGGACGTGCAGACTCCGCAGAGACAGTGACCCAAGCCGGAATCGAACCTGGGACCCTGGAGCTGTGAAGCAATTGTGCTATCCACAATGCTACCGTGCTGCCCTTAAGAACAAATAAATCTACACTATATCATTTTACCGTAATCCATGTACCTATCCAATAGCTGCTTGAAGGTTCCTAATGTTTCCGACTCAACTACTTCCACAGGCAGTGCATTCCATGCCCCCACTATTCTCTGGGTAAAGAACCTACCTCTGATATCCCTCCTATATCTTCCACCTTTCACCGCTGAGTGAGTCTCTAATTACAGTCTCTCCCCACTGAGCGAGTCTATGATTACAGTCACTCCCCACTGAGTGGGCCTCTGATTACAGTCACTCCACTGAGTGAGTCTCTGATTACAGTCACTCCAGCTGAGTGAGTCTCTGATTACAGTCACTCCCGCTGAGCGAGTCTCTGATTACAGTCACTCCCACTGAGTGAGCCTCTGATTACAGTCACTCCAGCTGAGCGAGTCTCTGATTACAGTCACTCCCGCTGAGCGAGTCTCTGATTACAGTCACTCCCGCTGAGCGAGTCTCTGATTACAGTCACTCCCGCTGAGTGAGCCACTGATTACAGTCACTCCAGCTGAGCGAGTCTATGATTACAGTCACTCCCACTGAGCGAGTCTCTGATTACAGTCACTCCCACTGAGTGAACCTCTGATTACAGTCACTCCCGCTGAGCGAGTCTCTGATTACAGTCACTCCCACTGAGTGAGCCACTGATTACAGTCACTCCAGCTGAGCGAGTCTATGATTACAGTCACTCCCGCTGAGCGAGTCTCTGATTACAGTCACTCCCACTGAGTGAGCTTCTGATTACAGTCACTCCAGCTGAGCGAGTCTCTGATTACAGTCACTCCCGCTGAGCGAGTCTCTGATTACAGTCACTCCCGCTGAGCGAGTCTCTGATTACAGTCACTCCCGCTGAGTGAGCCACTGATTACAGTCACTCCAGCTGAGCGAGTCTATGATTACAGTCACTCCCACTGAGCGAGTCTCTGATTACAGTCACTCCCACTGAGTGAACCTCTGATTACAGTCACTCCCGCTGAGCGAGTCTCTGATTACAGTCACTCCCACTGAGTGAGCCTCTGATTACAGTCACTCCAGCTGAGCGAGTCTCTGATTACAGTCACTCCCGCTGAGCGAGTCTCTGATTACAGTCACTCCCGCTGAGTGAGTCTCTGATTACAGTCACTCCCACTGAGTGAACCTCTGATTACAGTCACTCCCGCTGAGCTAGTCACTGATTACAGTCACTCCCACTGAGCGAGTCTCTGATTACAGTCACTCCAGCTGAGCGAGTCTATGATTACAGTCACTCCCACTGAGTGAGCCACTGATTACAGTCACTCCAGCTGAGCGAGTCTATGATTACAGTCACTCCCACTGAGCGAGTCTCTGATTACAGTCACTCCCACTGAGTGAACCTCTGATTACAGTCACTCCCGCTGAGCGAGTCTCTGATTACAGTCACTCCCACTGAGCGAGTCTCTGATTACAGTCACTCCCACTGAGTGAACCTCTGATTACAGTCACTCCCGCTGAGCGAGTCTCTGATTACAGTCACTCCCACTGAGTGAGCCTCTGATTACAGTCACTCCAGCTGAGCGAGTCTCTGATTACAGTCACTCCCGCTGAGCGAGTCTCTGATTACAGTCACTCCCGCTGCGTGAGTCTCTGATTACAGTCACTCCCACTGAGTGAGCCTCTGATTACAGTCACTCCCACTGAGTGAGCCTCTGATTTCAGTCACTCCCACTGAGTGAGTCTCTGATTGGAGCCATTACTGCTGAGTGACTCTCTGATTACAGCCATTACTACTGAGTGAATCTCTATTACAGCCATTACTACTGAGTAAGTCTCTGATTACAGTCACGCCCACTTAGTGAGTCTCTGATTACAGCCATTACTACTGAATGAGTCTTTGATTACGGCCATTACTAGAACATAGAACATAGAAAATACAGCACAGAACAGGCCCTTCGGCCCACAATGTTGTGCCGAACCTTTGCCCTAGATTAATCATAGATTATCATTGAATTTACAGTGCAGAAGGAGGCCATTCGGCCCTTTGAGTCTGCGCCGGCTCTTAAAAGAGCACCCTACCCAAACTCAACACCTCCACCCAACACCAAGAGTAATTTTGGACATTAAGGGCAATTTATCATTGGCCAATTCACCTAACCTGCGCATCTTTGGACTGTGGGGGGAAACCGGAGCACCCGGAGGAAACCTACGCAGACACGGGGAGAACGTGCAGACTCCGCACAGACAGCGACCCGAGCCGGAATCGAACCTGGGACCCTGGAGCTGTGAAGCAATTGTGCTATCCACAATGCTACCGTGCTGCCCTTAAGAACAAATACATCTACACTATATCATTTTACCGTAATCCATGTACCTATCCAATAACTGCTTAAAGGTTCCTAATGTTTCCGACTCAACTACTTCCACAGGCAGTGCATTCCATGCCCCCACTACTCTCTGGGTAAAGAACCTACCTCTGATATCCCTCCTATATCTTCCACCTTTCACCACTGAGCGAGTCTATGATTACAGTCACTCCCCACTGAGTGAGCCTCTGATTACAGTCACTCCCGCTGAGCGAGTCTCTGATTACAGTCACTCCCACTGAGCGAGTCTCTGATTACAGTCACTCCCGCTGAGCGAGTCTCTGATTACAGTCACTCCCACTGAGTGAACCTCTGATTACAGTCACTCCCGCTGAGCGAGTCTCTGATTACAGTCACTCCCACTGAGTGAGCCTCTGATTACAGTCACTCCCACTGAGTGAGCCTCTGATTACAGTCACTCCCACTGAGCGAGTCTCTGATTACAGTCACTCCCACTGAGTGAGCCTCTGATTACAGTCACTCCAGCTGAGCGAGTCTCTGATTACAGTCACTCCCGCTGAGCGAGTCTCTGATTACAGTCACTCCCGCTGAGTGAGCCTCTGATTACAGTCACTCCCGCTGAGCGAGTCTCTGATTACAGTCACTCCCACTGAGCGAGTCTCTGATTACAGTCACTCCCGCTGAGTGAGCCACTGATTACAGTCACTCCAGCTGAGCGAGTCTATGATTACAGTCACTCCCACTGAGCGAGTCTCTGATTACAGTCACTCCCACTGAGTGAACCTCTGATTACAGTCACTCCCGCTGAGCGAGTCTCTGATTACAGTCACTCCCACTGAGTGAGCCTCTGATTACAGTCACTCCAGCTGAGCGAGTCTCTGATTACAGTCACTCCTGCTGAGCGAGTCTCTGATTACAGTCACTCCCGCTGAGTGAGTCTCTGATTACAGTCACTCCCACTGAGTGAGCCTCTGATTACAGTCACTCCCACTGAGTGAGCCTCTGATTTCAGTCACTCCCACTGAGTGAGTCTCTGATTGGAGCCATTACTGCTGAGTGACTCTCTGATTACAGCCATTACTACTGAGTGAATCTCTATTACAGCCATTACTACTGAGTAAGTCTCTGATTACAGTCACGCCCACTTAGTGAGTCTCTGATTACAGCCATTACTACTGAATGAGTCTTTGATTACGGCCATTACTAGAACATAGAACATAGAAAATACAGCACAGAACAGGCCCTTCGGCCCACAATGTTGTGCCGAACCTTTGCCCTAGATTAATCATAGATTATCATTGAATTTACAGTGCAGAAGGAGGCCATTCGGCCCTTTGAGTCTGCGCCGGCTCTTAAAAGAGCACCCTACCCAAACTCAACACCTCCACCCAACACCAAGAGTAATTTTGGACATTAAGGGCAATTTATCATTGGCCAATTCACCTAACCTGCGCATCTTTGGACTGTGGGGGGAAACCGGAGCACCCGGAGGAAACCTACGCAGACACGGGGAGAACGTGCAGACTCCGCACAGACAGCGACCCGAGCCGGAATCGAACCTGGGACCCTGGAGCTGTGAAGCAATTGTGCTATCCACAATGCTACCGTGCTGCCCTTAAGAACAAATACATCTACACAATATCATTTTACCGTAATCCATGTACCTATCCAATAACTGCTTAAAGGTTCCTAATGTTTCCGACTCAACTACTTCCACAGGCAGTGCATTCCATGCCCCCACTACTCTCTGGGTAAAGAACCTACCTCTGATATCCCTCCTATATCTTCCACCTTTCACCACTGAGCGAGTCTATGATTACAGTCACTCCCCACTGAGTGAGCCTCTGATTACAGTCACTCCACTGAGTGAGTCTCTGATTACAGTCACTCCCGCTGAGTGAGTCTCTGATTACAGTCACTCCCACTGAGTGAGCCTCTGATTACAGTCACTCCCGCTGAGCGAGTCTCTGATTACAGTCACTCCCACTGAGCGAGTCTCTGATTACAGTCACTCCCACTGAGTGAGCCTCTGATTACAGTCACTCCAGCTGAGCGAGTCTCTGATTACAGTCACTCCCACTGAGCGAGTCTCTGATTACAGTCACTCCCACTGAGCGAGTCTCTGATTACAGTCACTCCCACTGAGTGAGCCTCTGATTACAGTCACTCCAGCTGAGCGAGTCTCTGATTACAGTCACTCCCACTGAGCGAGTCTCTGATTACAGTCACTCCCGCTGAGCGAGTCTCTGATTACAGTCACTCCCACTGAGTGAGCCTCTGATTACAGTCACTCCCGCTTTGCGAGTTTATGATTACAGTCACTCCCACTGAGTGAGCGTCTGATTACAGTCACTCCAGCTGAGCGAGTCTCTGATTACAGTCACTCCCGCTGAGCGAGTCTCTGATTACAGTCACTCCCGCTGAGCGAGTCTCTGATTACAGTCACTCCCGCTGAGCCAGTCTCTGATTACAGTCACTCCCACTGAGCGAGTCTCTGATTACAGTCACTCCCACTGAGTGAACCTCTGATTACAGTCACTCCCACTGAGTGAGTCTCTGATTACAGTCACTCCCACTGAGCGAGTCTCTGATTACAGTCACTCCCGCTGAGTGAGTCTCTGATTACAGTCACTCCCACTGAGCGAGTCTCTGATTACAGTCACTCCCACTGAGTGAACCTCTGATTACAGTCACTCCCACTGAGCGAGTCTCTGATTACAGTCACTCCCACTGAGTGAGTCTCTGATTACAGTCACTCCCACTGAGTGAGCCTCTGATTACAGTCACTCCCGCTGAGCGAGTCTCTGATTACAGTCACTCCCACTGAGTGAGCGTCTGATTACAGTCACTCCCACTGAGCGAGTCTCTGATTACAGTCACTCCCACTGAGCGAGTCACTGATTACAGTCACTCCCGCTGAGCGAGTCTGATTACAGTCACTCCCGCTGAGCGAGTCTCTGATTACAGTTACTCCCGCTGAGCGAGTCTCTGATTACAGTCACTCCCACTGAGTGAGCCTCTGATTACAGTCACTCCCGCTGAGTGAGCCACTGATTACAGTCACTCCAGCTGAGCGAGTCTACGATTACAGTCACTCCCACTGAGCGAGTCTCTGATTACAGTCACTCCCACTGAGTGAGCCACTGATTACAGTCACTCCAGCTGAGCGAGTCCACGATTACAGTCACTCCCGCTGAGCGAGTCTCTGATTACAGTCACTCCCACTGAGTGAGCCTCTGATTACAGTCACTCCCACTGAGTGAGCCACTGATTACAGTCACTCCAGCTGAGCGAGTCTACGATTACAGTCACTCCCGCTGAGCGAGTCTCTGATTACAGTCACTCCCACTGAGTGAGCCACTGATTACAGTCACTCCAGCTGAGCGAGTCTACGATTACAGTCACTCCAGCTGAGCGAGTCTCTGATTACAGTCACTCCCGCTGAGCGAGTCTCTGATAACAGTCACTCCCGCTGAGTGAGTCTCTGATTACAGTCACTCCCACTGAGTGAACCTCTGATTACAGTCACTCCAGCTGAGCGAGTCTCTGATTACAGTCATTCCCACTGAGTGAACCTCTGATTACAGTCACTCCCGCTGAGCGAGTCTCTGATTACAGTCACTCCCGCTGAGTGAGCCTCTGATTACAGTCACTCCAGCTGAGCGAGTCTCTGATTACAGTCACTCCTGCTGGGCGAGTCTCTGATTACAGTCACTCCCGCTGAGCGAGTCTCTGATTACAGTCACTCCCGCTGAGCGAGTCTCTGATTACAGTCACTCCCGCTGAGCGAGTCTCTGATTACAGTCACTCCCGCTGAGTGAGTCTCTGATTACAGTCACTCCCGCTGAGCGAGTCTCTGATTACAGTCACTCCCACTGAGTGAACCTCTGATTACAGTCACTCCCGCTGAGCGAGTCTCTGATTACAGTCACTCCCGCTGAGTGAGCCTCTGATTACAGTCACTCCAGCTGAGCGAGTCTCTGATTACAGTCACTCCCGCTGAGCGAGTCTCTGATTACTGTCACTCCCGCTGAGTGAGTCTCTGATTACAGTCATTCCCGCTGAGCGAGTCTCTGATTACAGTCACTCCCGCTGAGCGAGTCTGATTACAGTCACTCCCACTGAGTGAGCCTCTGATTACAGTCACTCCCACTGAGTGAGCCCTTGATTACAGTCACTCCCACTGAGTGAGCCTCTGATTACAGTCACTCCCGTTGAGCGAGTCTCTGATTACAGTCACTCCCGCTGAGCGAGTCTCTGATTACAGTCACTCCCGCTGAGCGAGTCTCTGATTACAGTCGCTCCCGCTGAGCGAGTCTCTGATTACAGTCACTCCCGCTGAGCGAGTCTCTGATTACAGTCACTCCCGCTGAGCGAGTCTCTGATTACAGTCACTCCCACTGAGTGAGTCTCTGATTACAGTCACTCCCGCTGAGTGAGTCTCTGATTACAGTCACTCCCGCTGAGCGAGTCTCTGATTACAGTCACTCCCGCTGAGTGAGTCTCTGATTACAGTCACTCCCGCTGAGTGAGCCACTGATTACAGTCACTCCAGCTGAGCGAGTCTATGATTACAGTCACTCCCACTGAGCGAGTCTCTGATTACAGTCACTCCCACTGAGTGAACCTCTGATTACAGTCACTCCCGCTGAGCGAGTCTCTGATTACAGTCACTCCCACTGAGTGAGCCTCTGATTACAGTCACTCCCGCTGAGCGAGTCTCTGATTACAGTCACTCCCGCTGAGCGAGTCTCTGATTACAGTCACTCCCGCTGAGCGAGTCTCTGATTACAGTCACTCCAGCCGAGCGAGTCTCTGATTACAGTCACTCCCGCTGAGTGAGTCTCTGATTACAGTCACTCCCGCTGAGCGAGTCTCTGATAACAGTCACTCCCACTGAGTGAGTCTCTGATTACAGTCACTCCCACTAAGTGAACCTCTGATTACAGTCACTCCCGCTGAGCGAGTCTCTGATTACAGTCACTCCCACTGAGTGAACCTCTGATTACAGTCACTCCCGCTGAGCGAGTCTCTGATTACAGTCACTCCCGCTGAGCGAGTCTCTGATTACAGTCACTCCCGCTGAGCGAGTCTCTGATTACAGTCACTCCCGCTGAGTGAGCCTCTGATTACAGTCACTCCCGCTGAGCGAGTCTCTGATTACAGTCACTCCCGCTGAGCGAGTCTCTGATTACAGTCACTCCCGCTGAGTGAGCCTCTGATTACAGTCACTCCCGCTGAGTGAGCCTCTGATTACAGTCACTCCCGCTGAGCGAGTCTCTGATTACAGTCACTCCCGCTGAGCGAGTCTCTGATTACAGTCACTCCCGCTGAGCGAGTCTCTGATTACAGTCACTCCCGCTGAGCGAGTCTCTGATTACAGTCACTCCAGCTGAGCGAGTCTCTGATTACAGTCACTCCCGCTGAGTGAGCCTCTGATTACAGTCACTCCCGCTGAGCGAGTCTCTGATTACAGTCACTCCCGCTGAGCGAGTCTCTGATTACAGTCACTCCCGCTGAGTGAGTCTCTGATTACAGTCACTCCCACTGAGTGAACCTCTGATTACAGTCACTCCCGCTGAGCGAGTCTCTGATTACAGTCACTCCCACTGAGTGAGCCTCTGATTACAGTCACTCCAGCTGAGCGAGACTCTGATTACAGTCACTCCTGCTGAGCGAGTCTCTGATTACAGTCACTCCCGCTGAGCGAGTCTCTGATTACAGTCACTCCCGCTGAGCGAGTCTCTGATTACAGTCACTCCAGCTGAGTGAGTCTCTGATTACAGTCACTCCCGCTGAGTGAGTCTCTGATTACAGTCACTCCCGCTGAGCGAGTCTCTGATTACTGTCACTCCCGCTGAGTGAGTCTCTGATTACAGTCACTCCCGCTGAGCGAGTCTCTGATTACAGTCACTCCCGCTGAGCGAGTCTGATTACAGTCACTCCCGCTGAGCGAGTCTCTGATTACAGTCACTCCAGCTGAGCGAGTCTCTGATTACAGTCACTCCCACTGAGTGAGCCCTTGATTACAGTCACTCCCACTGAGTGAGCCTCTGATTACAGTCACTCCCGCTGAGCGAGTCTCTGATTACAGTCACTCCCGCTGAGCGAGTCTCTGATTACAGTCACTCCCACTGAGTGAGCCCTTGAATACAGTCACTCCCACTGAGTGAGCCTCTGATTACAGTCACTCCCGCTGAGCGAGTCTCTGATTACAGTCACTCCCGCAGAGCGAGTCTCTGCTTACAGTCACTCCCGCTGAGCGAGTCTCTGATTACAGTCACTCCCGCTGAGCGAGTCTCTGATTACAGTCACTCCCGCTGAGCGAGTCTCTGATTACAGTCACTCCCGCTGAGTGAGCCTCTGATTACAGTCACTCCCACTGAGTGAGCCCTTGATTACAGTCACTCCCACTGAGTGAGCCTCTGATTACAGTCACTCCAGCTGAGCGAGTCTCTGATTACAGTCACTCCCACTGAGTGAGCCTCTGATTACAGTCACTCCCACTGAGTGAGCCCTTGATTACAGTCACTCCCACTGAGTGAGCCCTTGATTACAGTCACTCCCACTGAGTGAGTCTCTGATTACAGTCACTCCAGCTGAGCGAGTCTCTGATTACAGTCACTCCCACTGAGTGAGCCTCTGATTACAGTCACTCCCACTGAGTGAGCCTCTGATTACAGTCACTCCAGCTGAGTGAGTCTCTGATTACAGTCACTCCCGCTGAGCGAGTCTCTGATTACAGTCACTCCCGCTGAGCGAGTCTCTGATTACAGTCACTCCTGCTGAGCGAGTCTCTGATTACAGTCACTCCCGCTGAGTGAGTCTCTGATTACAGTCACTCCAGCTGAGCGAGTCTCTGATTACAATCACTCCCGCTGAGCGAGTCTCTGATTACAGTCACTCCCGCTGAGCGAGTCTCTGATTACAGTCACTCCCGCTGAGCGAGTCTCTGATTACAGTCACTCCCGCTGAGCGAGTCTCTGATTACAGTCACTCCCGCTGAGCGAGTCTCTGATTACAGTCACTCCAGCTGAGCGAGTCTCTGATTACAATCACTCCCGCTGAGCGAGTCTCTGATTACAGTCACTCCCGCTGAGCGAGTCTCTGATTACAGTCACTCCCGCTGAGCGAGTCTGATTACAGTCACTCCCGCTGAGCGAGTCTCTGATTACAGTCACTCCCACTGAGTGAGCCCTTGATTACAGTCGCTCCCGCTGAGCGAGTCTCTGATTACAGTCACTCCCGCTGAGCGAGTCTCTGATTACAGTCACTCCCACTGAGTGAGCCTCTGATTACAGTCACTCCCGCTGAGCGAGTCTCTGATTACAGTCGCTCCCGCTGAGCGAGTCTCTGATTACAGTCACTTCCGCTGAGCGAGTCTCTGATTACAGTCACTCCCGCTGAGCGAGTCTCTGATTACAGTCACTCCCGCTGAGCGAGTCTCTGATTACAGTCACTTCCGCTGAGTGAGTCTCTGATTACAGTCACTCCCGCTGAGCGAGTCTCTGATTACAGTCACTCCCGCTGAGCGAGTCTCTGATTACAGTCACTCCCGCTGAGCGAGTCTCTGATTACAGTCACTCCCGCTGAGCGAGTCTCTGATTACAGTCACTCCCACTGAGCGAGCCTCTGATTACAGTCACTCCAGCTGAGCGAGTCTCTGATTACAGTCACTCCTGCTGAGCGAGTCTCTGATTACAGTCACTCCCGCTGAGTGAGTCTCTGATTACAGTCACTCCCGCTGAGCGAGTCTCTGATTACAGTCACTCCCGCTGAGCGAGTCTCTGATTACAATCACTCCCGCTGAGCGAGTCACTGATTACTGTCACTCCCGCTGAGCGAGTCTCTGATTACAATCACTCCCGCTGAGCGAGTCACTGATTACTGTCACTCCCGCTGAGTGAGTCTCTGATTACAGTCACTCCCGCTGAGCGAGTCTCTGATTACAGTCACTCCCGCTGAGCGAGTCTGATTACAGTCACTCCCGCTGAGCGAGTCTGATTACAGTCACTCCCGTTGAGTGAGTCTCTGATTACAGTCACTCCCGCTGAGCGAGTCTCTGATTACAGTCACTCCCGCTGAGCGAGTCTGATTACAGTCACTCCCGTTGAGCGAGTCTCTGATTACTGTCACTCCCGCTGAGTGAGTCTCTGATTACAGTCACTCCCGCTGAGCGAGTCTCTGATTACAGTCACTCCCGCTGAGCGAGTCTGATTACAGTCACTCCCGTTGAGCGAGTCTCTGATTACAGTCACTCCCGTTGAGCGAGTCTCTGATTACAGTCACTCCCACTGAGTCAGCCTCTGATTACAGTCACTCCCGCTGAGCGAGTCTGATTACAGTCACTCCCGCTGAGCGAGTCTCTGATTACAGTCACTCCCACTGAGTGAGCCCTTGATTACAGTCACTCCCACTGAGTGAGCTTCTGATTACAGTCACTCCCGCTGAGCGAGTCTCTGATTACAGTCACTCCCGTTGAGCGAGTCTCTGATTACAGTCACTCCCGCTGAGCGAGTCTGATTACAGTCACTCCCGCTGAGCGAGTCTCTGATTACAGTCACTCCCACTGAGTGAGCCCTTGATTACAGTCACTCCCACTGAGCGAGTCTCTGCTTACAGTCACTCCCGCTGAGCGAGTCTCTGATTACAGTCGCTCCCGCTGAGCGAGTCTCTGATTACAGTCACTCCCGCTGAGCGAGTCTCTGATTACAGTCACTTCCGTTGAGCGAGTCTCTGATTACAGTCACTCCCGCTGAGCGAGTCTCTGATTACAGTCACTCCCGCTGAGCGAGTCTCTGATTACAGTCACTCCCGCTGAGCGAGCCACTGATTACAGTCACTCCAGCTGAGCGAGTCTATGATTACAGTCACTCCCACTGAGCGAGTCTCTGATTACAGTCACTCCCACTGAGTGAACCTCTGATTACAGTCACTCCCGCTGAGTGAGTCTCTGATTACAGTCACTCCCACTGAGTGAACCTCTGATTACAGTCACACCCGCTGAGCGAGTCTCTGATTACAGTCACTCCCACTGAGTGAACCTCTGATTACAGTCACTCCCGCTGAGTGAGTCTCTGATTACAGTCACTCCCACTGAGTGAACCTCTGATTACAGTCACTCCAGCTGAGTGAGTCTCTGATTACAGTCACTCCCACTGAGCGAGTCTCTGATTACAGTCACTCCAGCTGAGCGAGTCTATGATTACAGTCACTCCCACTGAGCGAGTCTCTGATTACAGTCACTCCCACTGAGTGAACCTCTGATTACAGTCACTCCCGCTGAGTGAGTCTCTGATTACAGTCACTCCCACTGAGTGAACCTCTGATTACAGTCACTCCCGCTGAGCGAGTCTCTGATTACAGTCACTCCCACTGAGTGAACCTCTGATTACAGTCACTCCCGCTGAGCGAGTCTCTGATTACAGTCACTCCCACTGAGTGAACCTCTGATTACAGTCACTCCCACTGAGCGAGTCTCTGATAACAGTCACTCCAGCTGAGCGAGTCTCTGATTACAGTCACTCCCACTGAGTGAGTCTCTGATTACAGTCACTCCCACTGAGTGAACCTCTGATTACAGTCACTCCCACTGAGCGAGTCTCTGATTACAGTCACTCCCACTGAGTGAACCTCTGATTACAGTCACTCCCACTGAGTGAGTCTCTGATTACAGTCACTCCCACTGAGTGAACCTCTGATTACAGTCACTCCAGCTGAACGAGTCTCTGATTACAGTCACTCCTGCTGAGCGAGTCTCTGATTACAGTCACTCCCGCTGAGTGAGTCTCTGATTACAGTCACTCCCGCTGAGTGAACCTCTGATTACAGTCACTCCCACTGAGTGAGTCTCTGATTACAGTCACTCCCGCTGAGTGAGTCTCTGATTACAGTCACTCCAGCTGAGCGAGTCTCTGATTACAGTCACTCCAGCTGAGCGAGTCTCTGATTACAATCACTCCCGCTGAGCGAGTCTCTGATTACAGTCACTCCCACTGAGTGAGTCTCTGATTACAGTCACTCCCGCTGAGCGAGTCTCTGATTACAGTCACTCCAGCTGAGCGAGTCTCTGATTACAGTCACTCCAGCTGAGCGAGTCTCTGATTACAATCACTCCCGCTGAGCGAGTCTGATTACAGTCGCTCCCGCTGAGCGAGTCTCTGATTACAGTCACTCCCACTGAGTGAGCCCTTGATTACAGTCACTCCCACTGAGTGAGCCTCTGATTACAGTCACTCCCGCTGAGCGAGTCTCTGATTACAGTCACTCCCACTGAGTGAGCCTCTGATTACAGTCACTCCCGCTGAGCGAGTCTCTGATTACAGTCACTCCCGTTGAGCGAGTCTCTGATTACAGTCACTCCCGCTGAGCGAGTCTCTGATTACAGTCACTCCCGCTGAGCGAGTCTCTGATTACAGTCACTCCCGCTGAGCGAGTCTCTGATTACAGTCACTCCCGCTGAGCGAGTCTCTGATTACAGTCACTCCCGCTGAGTGAGCCTCTGATTACAGTCACTCCCGCTGAGTGAGTCTCTGATTACAGTCACTCCAGCTGAGCGAGTCTCTGATTACAGTCACTCCCGCTGAGCGAGTCTCTGATTACAGTCACACTCTCCAGGATACAGGCACACACTTTCATGATCTTCATCTGGTTGTTGCACATGAGCTGTATGGTGAGGGAGTGGAACCTCATCCTGTGAACGTAGAACACCCCCAGGTGGCCCAGTGAGCACAGGGCAACATGCAGCCGTCCATTGCACCCTGGACCTGGGGCATCCCAGCGATGGTGGAGAAACCTGTTGGGCCAGGTCCATGCCAAAAGTGATGTAGTTTTCCGCCCGGGCATACAGGGCATTGGTGACCTGCCGGGTGCTCCTGTGGGCTTTGGCCTGCGAGATATCACCACAGGTCCCCACTCGAGCCCTGGAATGATCCCGAGGTGTAAAGGTTGAGAGCTGCAGTGACCTTGTCGTCCACCTGGTGCCAAGTACGCGAGGACGTGACATCGGTGCCGGACTGTCTCCTTGTCAGGCGAGCTCCTGGGGCACGCGCCGTCCGTCATCTGTTCAAATGACCAGTGGTGCCTGTACACCCTGGGACGTTGTGGGACTCCCTCGCTGGGCAGCCGGGTCCTCGGTGTGAGCGGGGCACACGTCCGCCGCCTCGAGCATGTGCAGACGCTTCTGCCACGCCTTCCTGAATCCAGATTCTACATCCCTCTTCACTTTAATTTTACTCCCTCTGATAGACACCAGTGTGTTTAGGTCATAGATCATAGAATCTACACTGTAGAAGGAGGCCATTTGGCCCATCGAGTCTGCACCGGCCCTTGGAAAGAGCACCCTACTTAAGCCCACACCTCCACCCTATCCCCGTAACCCAGTAACCCCACCTAAACTTTTCGACACTCAGGGGCAATTTATCATCGTCAATCCACCTAACCTGCGCATCTTTGGACTGTGGGAGGAAACCGGAGCACCCGGAGGAAACCCACGCAGACACGGGGAGAACGTGTCGACTCCGCACAGACAGTGACCCAAGCCGGCCGCAGGCCGCATCGCGTAGCACCAACACCACTATGGCAACTTCTGCTTCCAACATCCCTGACACAGCGTTTAATATCTGTAAGGCATCGAGAGAGGGTGATAGACTGACAAACGGCAGTGGCTACCCCCCGCCCCCCCCCCCCCCCCGGAACCCTCCATTCCCCCAGTGATCCCCCCTACCGGGAACGCTATGCTCACATCGTCCCGGCTGCTGAGGGCCCAGCTCCATGGGCTCCAGACCCTGTACCCCGGACGCCCGCTCACAACACTACCCGGACAGAGTGGTGGCCCCATACCCATGGCACTCACCCACCCTCCGGCCATCGACATGTCACTGGAATCCCATCCCCTGGGTGTTTGGATGCTGGCTGCTCCGTGTGTGGTATTGCCTCCCGCAGTGTTTCGGTATATGTCCAGGCAGCACGGTGTGTTGGGGATGCCACACAATGACTCCCGCGCTACATGGCCCATCCACCCACTTCCCGTCAAGTGCTCACTTAACCACGATTGCCAATTCCCTATTGGCAATAGCCTTCAGCTGCACAGCCATAGGCCTTATCAACTGGTGGGGTTACGGGTGTCCCGGGGGCAGACGCGCAGGGGCAAAGGATGCCCCGGAACAGGTACACCCGACCCAGGGATTGGCATGGAGGTGCAGCGAGAGGTTGCCCCCCAGTTGCCCCCAGCCTCCCATGGCAGCGCACCCCTGTGGAGGGTCCCTCCCCCCCCCCAGCCCCAGCCGAGTGTCCCCGTCCCCCACCGAGCACTGAGGCCGCCAGCCAGCACCCCTGGGCTCTTTCCCTGTGAGTAAAGATGGCTGCTCACCTCCTCGGCTCCCCACAGAAGCCCTTCTGTCAGGTTCACGTTTTGCTAAAGGAGTACTAATCGACGCCAGCGTGAGCACTTGCTGTGGAGGCCGCTGAATGACAGGTGGCTCTCGTTAATTGTATGGAAATAGGGCTTAAGTGCTTAAGTGGTGATAATTGGTTTCTCGCCTCGCTACAGCGGGATTACGATTTCACCTACGGGAGCAGCATAGCTGCATCGCAAACTGTTTGCAGCCTGGCGAGGTTCCAGTTTTTGGTCTCTCCCGCTATTAACCGGCCTCGTTACGCTTGAGCGTGAGTGTAACGAGGCCAGAAGATCACGCCCCTAGTCTCAGAAAAGGAGTAATCCGCCCACTGGGAATGTTGAGTTTCCATCCAGAGCAGCACGGTAGCACAGTGGTTAGCACTGCGGCTTCACAGCGGCAGGGTCCCAGGTTCGATTCCCACTTGGGTCACTGTCTGTGCGGAGTCTGCACATTCTCCCCGTGTCTGCATGGGTTTCCTCCGGGAGCTCCGGTTTCCTCCCACAAGTCCCGAAAGACGTGCTGTTAGGTAATTTGGACACTCTGAATTCTCCCTCTGTGTACCCGAACAGGCGCCGGAATGTGGCGACTCGGGTCTTTTCACAGTAACTTCATTGCAGTGTTAATGTAAGCCTACTTGTGACAATAAAGATGATTATAGTTATTATTATTCCTGCCTTTACTTTTAGCCAAGTTCCAGTAATATTTAGGATATAATTTCTCACATGTCAGTCTGTGCTCTGAGGGCATCTGCTTTACTTCCGACCCACATTTTCATTTCTGCTGTGTTCACACTTTGCATTGTTGCTCCTGACGTGACTACTCTTCACTCGCACGTTGTTTTCCTGTGTTCATTAACTTTTGTTGTGTTTTGGAGTAACATTAATGTGTCTTTCTCTAACCTCCTGACAGGCTAAGGAGTTGAGGAGTCTCTATGGGATCAAATTGGAGCAGTTTGTGAAGTGTGACTGTGGTGACGTGACTGTGAGAGACAGCAATTTCTTGAGCCTGCCTTTGCCACTGAAGAAGGCCATGTTTAATGGATATTTCCAGCTGGTAGGTGGAATGCATCATGTTCCTTTTGTGATTAAGAAAAGTATAGAGCTCGAGACCAATCAGTGGTCTGTATGGCCAATGCATCACAACATAGAACATATACTGCGTAAGGACACCATTCGGCCCATCGATTCTGCACTGACCCACTTAAGCCCTCACTTCCACCCTATCGCCGTAACCCAACAGCCCCTCCTAACCTTTTTGGCCACTAAGGGCAATTTAGCATGGCTAATCCACCTAACCTGCACGTCTTTGGACTGTGGGAGGAAACCGGAGCACCCGGAGGAAACCCACGCACACACTGGGAGGACGTGCAGACTCCACACAGACAGTGACCCAAGCCAGGAATCAAATCTGGGACCCTGGGGCTGTGAAGCAACAGTGCTAACCTCTGAGCCACCGCGTTGAAAATTTATATTGCTGAACAGCAAAGTCAGCAACATTAACAAAGTGCTGGAAACCTCAGCAGTTTGTGTGGAGGGAGGAACTATATGTCTCTAAAGCAGACTCGAAATGTTAATCTTTCCCGGCAATATTTTGCTTTATTGCCCCGGGCAGCACGGTAGCACAGTGGTTAGCACTGTTGCTTCACAGCTCTAGGGTCTCAGGTTCGATTCCCGGCTTGGGTCACTGCCTGTGCGTAGTCTGCACGTTCTCCCCGTGTCTGCGTGGGTTTCCTCCGGGTGCTCCGGGAGTTTCCCACAAGTCCCGAAAGACGTGCTGTTAGGTAATTTGGACATGCTGATTCTGCCTCAGTGTACCCGAACAGACGCCGGAATGTGGCGACTAGTAAGTCAGCAACTTGCTTTTAAAATGTTGTCACTGCTGTTACGATTCCATTTACTGAATGACAGCTTTAACTTCAACATGAATCATGACCAGTGCAAATTAGACATGGATTAACAGGCAATTGATTATTCAAATAACAATGACATTTTTTTTTAAAGTACCCAATTCATTTTTTCCAATTAAGGGGCAATTTAGCGCGTGGCCAATCCACCTGCCCTGCACATCTTTCGGTTGTGTGGGTGAGACCCACGCAGACGGGGAGAATGTGCAAACTCCACAGGACAGTGACCCGGGACCGGGATCAAACCCGGGTCCTTGGTGGCGTGAGGCAGCAGTGCTAACCACTGTGCCACCGTGCCGCCATATTCAAATAATAATCATAACTTCAAATAGTCGATTGTCATGGTTAAGATTATCATTAGCAAGGGAAACTTCTACAGACCTCTCTCCCTCATGTCACAAGAGCACTAATGATGTAGCTTTCCAAACTTCCTTTACGTTGGGGCAGCACGGTGGCACAGAGGTTAGCACTGCTGTCTCACAGCGCCAGGGACCTGGGGTCGATTCATACCTTGGGTGACTGTCTATGCGGTGTCTGCACGTTCTCCCCGTGTCTGCGTGGGTTTCCTCCGGGTGCTCCGGTTTCCTCCCACAGTCCAAAGACGTGCAGCTTAGGTGGATTGGCCGTGATAAATTACCCCTGAGAGTGAGGTTGCAGGGTGGAGGATAGGGCCTGGGTAGGGTGATCTGTCAAAGGGCCGACGCAGATTCGATGGGCCGAATGGCCTTTTTCTGTACTGCAGGATTCTATGATTCTATTCTATGATTCTATGACTGAGTGACCATTAACACCCCCATTGCCACTTCTGGAATAACACCCAGCTCTTTAGTGTTTCCTAGTTATTCACACAGCCTGCCAGGGTTTAGAACTTTGTGGCTAGCTCGCACAGTACCTCCAAGAGCTCCTGTCTCCTTTCCTGGCAAATGGAAAACACTGACAGATCCCTGAGAGTGATTTTCTTCTTCTCCTTCAAGAAGTCCCTATATTTTTCTATCTCAGTCTTTCTCTTTGTGCAGATCGTGTGCACCCACCACCTCTCCGCTTTGTCTCTGCCAACCACATGGCTTCTTTCTGAACTTCCTTCCGGCTGATTCTCTTCCAGGTCAATGGTCACCAGGTCATATGGGCTAGTATTTCATATTATTCACGAAAATTACAATTGATCCCTTTACGATTGATGTTGGGGCCTGGTCCGGGATCATCATAATGCAAACTCTTTAAAGATCCACTTCAAACATTCTTAAAAATAATTGCAGATTCCACAGACATTTTAAAGCAATGACCACTTTTCATTACTCATTATTTCTGTGTCAAAGATAAAAGATGCAATAGCCAATTTGCCAAAGGTCAATTCACAATCAGCAGTGTTATAAAAATCACAACATCTGCCTTCATGGTGGTTGAGGGATTTTGGTCAGGAAGTCAAAATGGAATTTCATTCTCCCAATCAGGCTGTAGTCCCCCCAGGTACCCTATAGCTCTCCTGGTGGGGAAGGGGAGAGGGGGGTGGGGGTGGGGGGTGGGGGGGGGGGGGGGGGGAGGGATGCAGGCTGGTGTTAATCCCTGGGGAGTGGGGGTGGTTACAGACCGGTGTTTACCTGGGATGGAAAGGGAAGAGGCTGGTGGTGAACACTGGGAGGGGCGTCGATGGGGCCGGGCTGGTTTTGATGGATTCCACTCTTTACCTTTTCACAGGAAGAGATCCTGAGGACGTTTTTCGAGCCCCAGGAACTGACCTGGGGTGACCAGCGTCTGTGCCCTGGTTGCAAAAAGAGTAGGCCCGCAAAGCAGGTACAAGTACAATTTGTAGGTATTTAAAAAAAAATGTTTTTAGTGTTTTTTTTGGTATACATAACAAATATAAATACGAACAGAACCCTGAGAATTTTGCAAGGGAGCACCTAGGCAGTACCCTTAAAGTTATTTACATCGAGATCGGTTTTGACTATTTACACGTTTCTTCTTTCCGTCTTTTGTCCTTTTCGCACAGTGTTTGCAGAGGTCCGCTGTGTATCCCCTCCCGCGTGTGTTCCTCGCGCTTTTCTACCCCCTGCTTCCCAATTCTGTTGTTCCTGCTGTCCCCACCCCTCCCCTGTGGCCCCTGCCTCTCCTCTTGGGTTTGGTTGTACTTTCTTATTTCCCCGGATCCTCCCCCCCCCCCCCCCCCCCCGCTGCCCCTCCCTTCCTTCCCTTCTGTGTCGTGGCAACTCTCCCTTTTTATTATTATTATTATTTGTCCTTGGCCTCCTAGTTTCTGGCCACAAGCAGGCCCCGGAACAGTCGGGTGAAGGGCTCCCACGTTCTGTGCAAGGAACAGACGGGTGAAGGGCTCCCACGTTCTGTGCAAGGAACAGACGGGTGAAGGGCTCCCACGTTCTGTGCAAGGAACAGACGGGTGAAGGGCTCCCACGTTCTGTGCAAGGAACAGACGGGTGAAGGGCTCCCACGTTCTGTGCAAGCCCTCTCCCAACCCATGAATGGCGAATTTGATTTTCTCCATTTGGAGAGATTCCGAGAGGTCGGACAGCCAGTCTGCAGCTTTGGGTGGTGCTGCTGACCACCAGCCGAACAGGATTCTACGGCGGGCGATCAGGGAGGCAAAGGCAAGGGCGTCCGCCCTCCTCCCCAGGAATAGATCTGGCTGATCTGATACCCCCAAAGAGCACCACTTTCGGGCATGGCTCTACCCTCAATCCCACCACTTTGGACAGTGCCTCGAAGAAGGCTGTCCAGTACCCAGCAATTCTGGGGCAAGTCCGGAACATGTGGGCGTAGTTGGCCGGGCCTCCTTGGCACCGTTCACATTCTGTCCTCCAGCTCCGGGAAGAACCTACTCATTCGGTTTCTGATCAAGTCTATGTACCACGTTTAGTTGTGGAGGTGGAGCTGACCCGGTGCAGTGCTTCGCTCCAGAATCTCCACCGTATTTCAGACCTTCCTCCTCCCACTTCTCCCTTGTGTCCAGTTAGGTGTTGACCCTCTCTAGCAGTCGTCTGTACCTGTCGCTATAGTTCCCTCTGCCTAAAATATCTGCGTCCAGCAATTCCTCTAGTAACGACTGCCGCAGCGGTCGTGGGTTCGTCCTTGTTTCTTTTCGTAGAAAGTTTTTAAGCTGCAGGTACCTGAATTCATTGCCACCTGTTGGTTGGAATATTTCTGCCAGCTCGTCCGGTGTTGTGACCCTGCCGTCTATGTACAGATCCCTAACTGCCAGCGCCCCCCCATCCTGCCTCCACTTTTTGAAGGAGGCATCTGTGAGCACTGGCATGAACCTGTGGTTGTTGCAGATGGGGGCTTTGTAGGACATCACGGTTAGGCCAAAATGTTGTTGCAGTTGATTCCATGACTGGAGTGTTGCCACCGCCACTGGGCTGGTTGAGTGCTTCTTGGGTGGGGATGGGAGTGCGGCCGTGGCGAGGGCCCAGAGGGAGGTCCCCCTGCAGGAGTCCTCCTCCACGAGCACCCACTCAGCTTCTGGCTCCTTTATCCACTCCTTTACTCTCTCTGCTGTCCCTGCCCATTGGTAGTACTGCAGGTTTGGGAGGGCTAATCCCCCCACCGTGTGCCAAAATCAGTTTGTCCAATGAGTTGAAAAAGGCTTTGGGGATGTAGATCGGGCTGGATCGAAGTAGGAAGAGGTACCTGGGCAGTACGTTCATTTTGATCGTCTGGATTCTCCCCGCAAGGGAGAGTGGGAGTGTGTTCCATCTTTGCAGGTCCTTTTTTACTTCCTCCGACAGACTGGTGAGGTTCCATTTGTGGATCCCTTTCCAGTCGTGGGCTATTTGGATCCCCAGGTAGCGGAATTTGTGTCGGGCTTGGTTAAACGGCAGTCCCGTTAGTGCTGCCCCTCCCCCTTGCGGGTTCACCGGGAAGATCTCGCTTTTGCTCATGTTGAGTTTGTAGCCGAGAAGGCGGCAAACTCTTTCAGGAGCGCGATGATTCCGTCCATGCTGCTTTGTGGGTCTGAGATGTAGAGGAGCAGGTCATCCGCATAGAGCGAGACTCTGTGCTGTCTGCCTCCTCTTCGGATCCCCCTGTGTTCTGAGTGTGATTGCTGATGGCTCTATCGCTGGGGCGAACAGCAGCGGAATGGGCATCGCTGCCTCATGCCTCTGTGCAGCTGGAGGTTCGAGCTGGTGGTGTTTTTCCGTATGCTTGCCATGGGGGCGTTATACAGGAGTTTCACCCAGGCGGTGAATACTGTTCCGAGCCTAAACCGCTCCAGTACCTCTGTGAGGTACTTCCACTCAACGCTGTCAAAGGCCTTTTCTGCATCCAGGGATTCGACCACCTCAGGTGTTCTACGTTCAGTAGTGAGATGGCTCTGTAGGAACCACACTCCGTTGGGTCTTTGTCGTTTTTAGGTATTAATGAGATTGAGGCTTGTGCCAGCGTAGGCGGCAGTGTGCCCCTCGCCAGCGAGTCTGTAAACCTCTCCCGCAGGTACTGTCGGAAATCTTTTCAAGAAATTTTCCGGGAAACCGTCCGTTCCCGGCACCTACCCTGCCTGCATGGAGTTAATGCTCTCCATGATCTCTCCCAGTTCTAGCAGTGCTTCCAGGCCCCGTTTTCTGTCCTCCCCCACGACCGGCACACTCAGTCCATCAAGGAACTGCTTCATCCCTGAGTTCCCTGCTGGGAGCTCCGAGCTGTACAGCCCCTGGTAGAAGGACTCAAATTCTTTGTTGACCTTGTCGGGATCCGTTACCAATGTGCCTCTGCTATCCCTAATTTGTGCAATCTCCCTGCTTTCTCAGCAGGTGTGCCAGCAGGCGGTTGGCTTTGTCTCCGTCTTCAGATAGGGTCCCCCGTGCCTGCCGGAGTTGGGTACCGCTTGCCTCGTGGAGAGCAGGCCAAAGTCCATCTGTAGCTTTTTCCTCTCCGCCAGGAGCTCTACAGTCGGGGCCTCGGAGTATTTACAGTCCGCCTCCAGTATGGAGTCAACTAGCAGCTGCCTAGCCGCCCTCTCCTCCCTGTCCCTTTGCGCTTTAAAAGCAATAATTTCTCCCCTGATTACGGCCTTCAGTGCCTCCCAGAACGTGGAGGGTGAGACCTCCCCGTCCTGATTGTTATTTGTATATTTGTCTGTGGCCTGAGATATTTTTTCGCAAAAGGCATGGTCGGCCAATAAGGCCGTGTCCAACCTCCATGTGGGGCGTTGGGCACTGCCCATCTCCAACCTCACATAATAATAATCTTTATTGTCACAAGTAGACTTACATTAATACTGCAATGAGGTTACTGTGAAAAGCCCCTAGTCGCCACATTCCGACGCCTGTTCGGGTACAAAGAGGGAGAATTCAGAATGTCCATTTACCATAACAAGCATGTCTTTTGGGACTCTTGGGAGGAAACCGGAGCAGACACGGGGAGAACGTGCAGACTCCACACAGACAGTGAGCCAAGCCGGGAATCAAACTTGGGACCCTGACGCTGTGAAGCAACAGTGCTAACCACTGTAATGTGGAGCGTGATCGGAGTTACGATTGCAGAGTATTCCGCCCTAACCAGCCCTGGAAGCACCGATTTTCCCCACTACAAAGAAGTTGATCCTTGAGTATATGTTATGCACTGGGGAGGAGAAAGAGAACTCCTTCTCCCTGGGTGGGTGAATCACCAGGTCCACCGCCCCCATCGGCCCCATAAAAAGGGCAAGTTCATTTGCCATGCTAGAGGTTATTCCCGTTTTGGGGTTCGTCCTGTCCGTCCGTGGGTCCTTTACGCAGTTAAGGCCCCCAACCCCCAAGATCAGTCGGTGTGTGTCTATGTCGGGGATTCCCGCCATGGTCTTCTTTATAAATTCCGTGTTATCCTAGTTGGGAGCGTACACGTTAACGAGAACCATGACGTACCGTCCCCCTGTGTCCGTAACCAGCTTTCTCGCCGTGAACATCATCCTCTTATTAATTAGAATGGTTACCCCCCTCGTCCCGTAACAGGAATGGTAGGTCTGTCCCACCCGGCCCTTTCTTACCAAAGTGCCAAAGAAAGCAGTACGTGCGTTCTCCAACTGGAAACCAGGGCTCAATCGCGAGATTGACTCCCTACTGAAGGACAGATCTGAGGCGTTCAAGGCAGGTGACCCTGACCTATACAAGGAATCCAGGTACGACCTCCGCAAAGCCATCCGAGATGCCAAGAGAGAATATCAAACCAAGCTAGAGTCACAGACAGACTCTCGGCGGTTGTGGCAAGGACTAAACAACATAACGGGCTACAAAGCGAAGCCGAACAGTATCTCTGGCAGCAGCGCACCCCTCCCCGATGAACTCAATGTATTCTATGCTCGGTTCGAGCAGGTAACCAACAATCCGCTGCCGAGTGCCCCAGCAGCCCATAATTCACCCATACCCACCATCACAGCTTCCGAAGTCAGATCAGCCTTCCTGAAAGTGAACCCTTGGAAGGCGACGTGCCCGGACGGGATCCCTGGTCGTGCACTCAGAGCCTGCGCGGACCAGCTGGTAGAGGTATTCGCGGACATCTTTAACCTGTCTCTACTCCACTCCGAGGTCCCCACCTGCTTCAAGAAGACCACCATCATACCGGTACCAAAGAAGAACCAGGCAACGTGCCTCAATGACTACCGACCAGTGGCCCTGACTTCAGTCGTAATGAAGTGCTTCGAGAGGTTGATCATGAAGCGCATCACCTCCTTACTCCCAGAACGCCTTGATCCACTGCAATTCGCATACATAGACATAGAATTTACAGTGCAGAAGGAGGCCATTCGGCCCATCGAGTCTGCACCGGCTCTTGGAAAGAGCACACTACCCAAGGTCAACACCTCCACCTGATCCCCATAACCCAGTAAGCCCACCCAACACTAAGGGCAATTTTGGACACTAAGGGCAATTTATCATGGCCAATCCACCTAACCTGCACATCTTTGGACTGTGGGAGGAAACCGGAGCACCCGGAGGAAACCCACGCACACACGGGGAGGATGTGCAGACTCCGCACAGACAGAGACCCAAGCCGGAATCGATCGAACCTGGGACCCTGGAGCTGTGAAGCAATTGTGCTAACCACCATGCTACCGTGCTGCCCTGCAACCGGTCCACATCAGACACCATTTCCCTGGCCCTACACTCATCCCTAGAGCATCTCGAAAACAAGGACTCCTACATTAGACTCCTATTTATTGACTACAGCTGATGTTTGAGGACAGTTGTCCTTCGGAAGATTAGAGCCACCTGAAATATGTTTCTGTCTGATTTGTCCAAAATCAGAATTTGTTCCTCTAGTCTGTAGTTATGATGAGAAATGCGACCAAGAATGGATACTTCTGAGGTGAGTAATCTGAAACATTGGCCTTTATTTTCTTTCCTTGGGGAATGAGTGCTGTTTGGCAGAAGGCAGGACTCCCCACCACCCCCCCCCCCCCCCCCCCCAACTCACCGGGAGGAAAGCCCACCTTGGAAAGCTGCCAGCCAATCACATCAGCCGACAGCTCTCCAGTCATGCAGGAACAGCGCTGCAGTGGCCGGAAGAGGGACTGCAGCTATCTGGCCGAAACAAGTGCCGGGAACCAGAAGAAAGGTAAGTAGCAGGGTTTGGGGTTGTAGGGAATCATGGAGGGGGCGGTGATGGTGGCAGGGAGACAGTAGGGAAGGCCTCAAGGGTCACAAGGCAAACAATCTGGGTGTCAGGGTTATGTCAGGCAGGGAGGGAGGTCCAAGGGTCTTCCACCAGTCAGAAAGGGGCTTCCATATTTAAGAACTCAGCAACCAACTTAAATGAGTATGCCACCACCGCCACAGACTTCATCAGCAAATGTGTGGGCGACTGCGTGCCAAAGAAAGCAGTAGGTGCGTTCCCCAACCGGAAACCATGGCTCAATCACGAGGTTGACTCCCTACTGAAGGACAGATCTGAGGCGTTCAAGACCGACGACCCTGACCTATACAAGAAATCCAGGTACGACCTCTGCAAAGCCTCAGCGGTTGTGGCAAGGACTAAACAATATAACTGGCTACAAAGCGAAGCCGAACAGTATCTCTGGCAGCAGCGCACCCCTCCCCGATGACCTCAATGCATTCTATGCTCGGTTCGAGCAGGTAACCAACAATCCGCTGGCGAGTGCCCCAGCAGCCCATAATTCACCCATACCCACCATCACAGCTTCCGAAGTCAGATCAGCCTTCCTGAAAGTGAACCCTTGGAAGGCGACGTGCCCGGACGGGATCCCTGGTCGTGCACTCAGAGCCTGCGCGGACCAGCTGGCAGAGGTATTCGCGGACATCTTTAACCTGTCCCTAATCCACTCCGAGGTCCCCACCTGCTTCAAGAAGACCACCATCATACCGGTACCAAAGAAGAACCAGGCAACGTGCCTCAATGACTACCGACCAGTGGCCCTGACTTCAGTCGTAATGAAGTGCTTCGAGAGGTTGATCATGAAGCGCATCACCTCCTTACTCCCAGAACGCCTTGATCCACTGCAATTCGCATACATAGACATAGAATTTACAGTGCAGAAGGAGGCCATTCGGCCCATCGAGTCTGCACCGGCTCTTGGAAAGAGCACCCTACCCAAGGTCAACACCTCCACCTGATCCCCATAACCCAGTAAGCCCACCCAACACTAAGGGCAATTTTGGACACTAAGGGCAATTTAGCATGGCCAACCCACCTAACCTGCACATCTTTGGACTGTGGGAGGAAACCGGAGCACCCGGAGGAAACCCACGCACACACGGGGAGGATGTGCAGACTCCGCACAGACAGAGACCCAAGCCAGAATCGAACCTGGGACCCTGGAGCTGTGAAGCAATTGTGCTATCCACAATGCTACCGTGCTGCCCTGCAACCGGTCCACATCAGACACCATTTCCCTGGCCCTACACTCATCCCTAGAGCATCTCGAAAACAAGGACTCCTACATTAGACTCCTATTTATTGACTACAGCTGATGTTTGAGGACAGTTGTCCTTCGGAAGATTAGAGCCACCTGAAATATGTTTCTGTCTGATTTGTCCAAAATCAGAATTTGTTCCTCTAGTCTGTAGTTATGATGAGAAATGTGACCAAGAATGGATACTTCTGAGGTGAGTAATCTGAAACATTGGCCTTTATTTTCTTTCCTTGGGGAATGAGTGCTGTTTGGCAGAAGGCAGGACTCCCCCCCCCCCCCCCCAACTCACCAGGAGGAAAGCCCACCTTGGAAAGCTGCCAGCCAATCACATCAGCCGACAGCTCTCCAGTCATGCAGGAACAGCGCTGCAGTGGCCGGAAGAGGGACTGCAGCTATCTGGCCGAAACAAGTGCCGGGAACCAGAAGAAAGGTAAGTAGCAGGGTTTGGGGTTGTAGGGAATCATGGAGGGGGCGGTGATGGTGGCAGGGAGACAGTAGGGAAGGCCTCAAGGGTCACAAGGCAAACAATCTGGGTATCAGGGTTATGTCAGGCAGGGAGGGAGGTCCAAGGGTCTTCCACCAGTCAGAAAGGGGCTTCCATATTTAAGAACTCAGCAACCAACTTAAATGAGTATGCCACCA
The DNA here is from genome assembly GCF_047496885.1 of Scyliorhinus torazame. Taxonomy (NCBI): domain Eukaryota; kingdom Metazoa; phylum Chordata; class Chondrichthyes; order Carcharhiniformes; family Scyliorhinidae; genus Scyliorhinus; species Scyliorhinus torazame. The sequence goes on from NC_092725.1 coordinate 39,424,726, forward strand.
CCGCCACAGACTTCATCAGCAAATGTGTGGGCGACTGCGTGCCAAAGAAAGCAGTAGGTGCGTTCCCCAACCGGAAACCATGGCTCAATCACGAGGTTGACTCCCTACTGAAGGACAGATCTGAGGCGTTCAAGACAGACGACCCTGACCTATACAAGAAATCCAGGTACGACCTCTGCAAAGCCTCGGCGGTTGTGGCAAGGACTAAACAATATAACTGGCTACAAAGCGAAGCCGAACAGTATCTCTGGCAGCAGCGCACCCCTCCCCGATGACCTCAATGCATTCTATGCTCGGTTCGAGCAGGTAACCAACAATCCGCTGGCGAGTGCCCCAGCAGCCCATAATTCACCCATACCCACCATCACAGCTTCCGAAGTCAGATCAGCCTTCCTGAAAGTGAACCCTTGGAAGGCGACGTGCCCGGACGGGATCCCTGGTCGTGCACTCAGAGCCTGCGCGGACCAGCTGGCAGAGGTATTCGCGGACATCTTTAACCTGTCCCTAATCCACTCCGAGGTCCCCACCTGCTTCAAGAAGACCACCATCATACCGGTACCAAAGAAGAACCAGGCAACGTGTCTCAATGACTACCGTCCAGTGGCCCTGACTTCAGTCGTAATGAAGTGCTTCGAGAGGTTGATCATGAAGCGCATCACCTCCTTACTCCCAGAACGCCTTGATCCACTGCAATTCGCATACATAGACATAGAATTTACAGTGCAGAAGGAGGCCATTCGGCCCATCGAGTCTGCACCGGCTCTTGGAAAGAGCACCCTACCCAAGGTCAACACCTCCACCTGATCCCCATAACCCAGTAAGCCCACCCAACACTAAGGGCAATTTTGGACACTAAGGGCAATTTAGCATGGCCAACCCACCTAACCTGCACATCTTTGGACTGTGGGAGGAAACCGGAGCACCCGGAGGAAACCCACGCACACACAGGGAGGATGTGCAGACTCCGCACAGACAGAGACCCAAGCCAGAATCGAACCTGGGACCCTGGAGCTGTGAAGCAATTGTGCTATCCACAATGCTACCGAGCTGCCCTGCAACCGGTCCACATCAGACACCATTTCCCTGGCCCTACACTCATCCCTAGAGCATCTCGAAAACAAGGACTCCTACATTAGACTCCTATTTATTGACTACAGCTCCGCCTTCAACACCATAATCCCAGCCAAGCTCATATCAAAGCTCCAAAACCTAGGACTTGGCTCCCCACTCTGCAACTGGATCCTCGATTTTCTGACCAACAGACCACAATCAGTAAGAATGAACAACAACACCACCTCCACAATAGTCCTCAACACCGGCGCCCCGCAAGGCTGCGTACTTAGCCCCCTACTCTACTCCCTGTACACAAACGACTGCGTGGCAAAACTTGGTTCCAACTCCATCTACAAGTTTGCTAACGATACGACCATAGTGGGCCGGATCTCGAATAACGACAAGTCCGAATACAGGAGGGAGATAGAGAACCTAGTGGAATGGTGTAGTGACAACAATCTCTCCCTCAATGCCAGCAAAACTAAAGAGCTGGTCATTGACTTCAGGAAGCAAAGTACTGTACACACCCCTGTCAGCATCAACGGGGCCGAGGTGGAGATGGTTAGCAGTTTCAAATTCCTAGGGGTGCACACCTCCAAAAATCTGTCCTGGTCCACCCACGTCGACGCTACCACCAAGAAAGCACAACAGCGCCTATACTGCCTCAGGAAACTAAGGAAATTCGGCATGTCCACATTAACCCTTGCCAACTTTTACAGATGCACCATAGAAAGCATCCTATCGGGCTGCATCACAGCCTGGTATGGCAACTGCTCGGCCCAGGACCGCAAGAAACTTCAGAGAGTCGTGAACACCGCCCAGTCCATCACACGAACCTGCCTCCCATCCACTGACTCTATCTACACCTCCCGCTGCCTGGGGAAAGCGGGCAGCATAATCAAAGATCCCTCCCACCCGGCTTACTCACTCTTCCAACTTCTTCCATCGGGCAGGAGATACAGAAGTCTGAGAACACGCACAAACAGACTCAAAAACAGCTTCTTCCCCACTGTCACCAACTCCTAAATGACTCTTTTATGGACTGACCTCATCTAACACTACACCCTGTATGCTTCACCCAATGCCGATGTGTACGTAGTTACATTGTGTATGTTGTGTTGCCCTATTATGTATTTTCTTTTATTCCCTTTTCTTCCCATGTACTGAATGATCTGTTGAGCTGCTCGCAGAAAAATACTTTTCACTGTACCTCGGTACACGTGACAATAAACAAATCCAATCCAATCCAATCCTTCTCCCTATGTCGGCCTTGATGTTTTTCAGGTGGGCGAAGGCTCTGGATCTTTTCACTGGGCTTTGTCCGGACGTTCCAGGTGATGGTCCTGATGGGGTTTTATTGTCATCGTCCCCTGCACTCCGGGGTTTCCCTTTGTTAGGGGGTTGTCCAAAATGGCCACAGGCCCTGTGGGCCTCTGCACTCTGGGGTTTCCCTTTGTCCAGGGGGCACCCAACTGTGCTTCCACCACGTGGATATGCCCCTGCACTCCGTGGTCGCCCTTCGCCCAGGGAATATTCTAGGTGGGTGCCCACAGCTCCATTTCGTTACAAGCCACCACGTGGGGCCTGCCATAGCCAATCTGCCGTCTTCAATCTGTCTTTGCCTATTTCTTTCTCATCATGCCCCCCCATCCCCCCCCCCCTTGTCTGCCCTCCCCTATCCCCTTAGTGCCGGCACTAGCTGTCCCGCTAGTGTGTTGGCTCCCCTCCCGGGAGATACTGTGTTTCCCTCCCTCTCCCGCTCTCTGAATTTCTCGCTCACTCTATCCGCTGTCTAACCCTCCCTCTATCGCTACCTTCGTTGCTCAGAACGAGGCCACACTCTCCCGGGTAAAGCGGTCACTGTGGTGGTGGTTTGATGTTGGTCGTCCAGGTTGTAGCGGGGGGGGGGGGGGTTCTTCTCTCTCCGCTCTTCCGGGGGCCCCCATGTCAGCCCATTGCAACATTACAGTCTCTTTCCGTGGGCACCTCATCGTTTACCCAGTTGCCGCTTTTCCAGCCCGCACTCTGCGACAAACGCATCCACCTCCGCAAGGACTGTAAAAAAAGTGCACGTTGCCCTGGAATATGACCCAGAGCTTAGCTGGGTACAGCATTCCAAATTGTACGCCGCTCTTGTACAGCGCAGCCTTTGCCTTGTTGATTTTGATTTGATTTGATTTATTATCACATGTACCGAAGTTCAGTGAAAAGTATCTTTCTGTAGCCAAGGGAAAGTACACCGTACGTACATGGTAGACAAAAAAAGAGTAATCGACAGAATACATTGAAAAATGGCACATCGACAAACAGTGATTGGTTACAGTGCGGGACAAGGGACCAAACAAAGCAAAGACATGAGCAAGAGCAGCATAGGTGTCGTGAATAGTGTTCTTACAGGAAACAGATCAGTCCGAGGGGGAGTCGTTGAGGAGTCTTGTAGCTGTGGGGAAGAAGCTGTTCCTATGTCTGGATGTGCCGGTCTTCAGACTTCTGTATCTTCTGCCTGGTGGAAGGGTCTGGAAGAAGGCAATGCCTGGGTGGGAGGGGTCTCTGATAATGCTATCTGCCTTCCAGAGGCGGTGGGAGGTGTATACAGAATCAATGTGGGGGTGGCAAGCTTGTGTGATACGTTGGGCTGAGTTCACCACACTCTGCAGTTTCTTGCGATCCTGGACCGAGCATGCCAGGCTGTGATGCAGCCGGATGGGATGCTCTCTATCGCACATCTGTAGAAGTTTGTGAGAGTCGATGCAGACATGCCGAATTTCTTTAGCTTCCGCAGGAAGTAGAGACATTGTTGGGCTTTCTTGACTGTTGCATCAACGTGAGTGGACCAGGACAGAACTTAAAGCTATCGACCATCTCCACTCCCGCTGTCAGCAATGGCTCACCACAGAGAGGAACACACGGCCAGAGGCGCAGAATTTAGCCCAGTGAATTCTACACTCCCACCGCCCCTCTGGGTGAAAACAGTTTTCCTCACATCCCCTCGAAACCTCCTGTCCCTTAGCTGCAATTTCTGACCCCTGGGCATTGACCCCTCCACCAAGGGGAAACGTTTGTCCCTGTCGACTCTATCTACGCCCCTCATAATTGTATTCATCTAAATCATGTGTTAGCTTCCGGCTGCTGTTGAGTAAAGAGTGAAGAGTTCTGCTCCTTTATACAAACATCTTTATTTTCCTTGAACACAGCTCTATACAAAACTATCACCACATCACATTCTCCCTGCAGCCCCTTTACATATCAGTGTCAATTATTGGATACTTAACATCAATGTGACATCTAATTGGAATGTCTCTTACCCCATTCTTAACAGTCTCCCCTTGGAGAAAAAAAAGATAATTTGGTGAAAACAAAATTACAAGAAACTCAAAAACACACACGCAATTTCCCCCCTTCCTTTTTTTCCATTTTTTTTTTAAGGAAAAAAAACAAGAGTCACAGAAACAATATCCTCCATTAACAATATCCAAAAGTTTCTGTGAACGAGCCCCTCTTTTTGTAAAACAGTCTGACAATTGATAGCTACTGTCGACCCATTTAACTTTTGCTATCTCCCCTCTGTCCAACATCTGCTTCAAACTTGCGATGTCTATCCTTAACCTTTTCTCATTGACACTTATTGTAGAGTGCACATTTTCCCACAGGGATTTATTGTCAATGTGACAGTCAATTGGTATATTACCCAAATCCCCTAATCCCAAAATTTCTGTCAATATCTGAGATATATAAGAGGCCATATCCACTGCCTCTACAAGGCTCAACGTCTCAGCAGCCAAAGTGCTTTTGACCACTCTCCTTATTTTCTTTGTTTCCCACACAAGAGGGCAACATTTACCATTGTTCCCCAAAAGGAAAATTATAAAACCTCCTGCGCTTGAAACCCCATCACATAAATTTGCATAGGATGCATCACTATAAACTATGAGTTTCAAGTGCCTAAGATCACCTAAAACCGGGAATCTCAAATCATTTTTAGTTTGGCCAACGCTTTATTTGCTCTTATTATGTCTTCCACTTTAGGATCATTCATTTTTGTACTCAACTCTAAGACATCAAAACTCACGTCCGGTCTCGTCTGTCTACCTAACCAATTCAGTTGCCCAATTAAACTTCGCAGTTGCTCTTTTTCCATCTTTGAAACCACTGCGTCTTTTTGTGAAACCCAGCCATGACTAATTGCTATTGGGGTGATGCTTTCCAAATAAGTTTGCTGACGTAAAGTTGCCCCTAATTTAGTCTGTCCAATTTCCAGTCCAATATATTTAAATGCACCGGAAGCCTGACTTCCAACCCTGAATTCTTTCCTCAAACCAGAGGTTACAATAGCTTCGAAATCACTAGTCCCACCCCACAAAAAAATCAGCAACATGCATCATAAAGATGCCAGAAAGATTTCCTTTATAGTGCCAGTAAAACATTGCCGGATCCGCTTTCGACTGGCAACAGCCGAACTTTAACAAAACTGACCTTACCGAAAAAAAACAGACTCCAGACGCATCATTTAATCCATATTTGTTCAACTTCCAGAGTACCCCTTCTGTGTTAGCTGCCTCTTTAGGAGGATGGAGAAAAATGTCTCCCTGGAGCTGATGCCCCTGCAAAAAGGCAGCTTTTATATCTATACATTTGCATTCCCATGCCTTTGTGGCTCGTAGAGCCAAGAAAATCTTGAAAATAACCTTTCTTGCCGTAGGTGAATCTACCCTTAAATCCTGAACTCAAATCCCCTTGCCACAAGCCTGGCCTTTGCCATATAAGTTCCATCCGGAAGTACCTTTTCCGTGCAAATCCATCTGTGGGATAGAGCTCTTTGTCCCCTATCCGGTACTTCCGTGGATACCCCAAATTCACTCCAACTATGCAATTCTTGCTGTTTAGCTTCTTTGATAACTTTTTCATCTAATTTATTTGAAGCCACCAAAATCTCACGTGCATGTGGGCTTCTACTCCTATTAGTATTCGTAGTCTTACTCATGTTCCGAGATCTTGACAAACTACGTCCCCTCGCCCGCCTGGTATCTTGTTCTGTACTGCTGCTTGATCTTTCCCTTCTGCTGTGGGATGTCCTTTCAATAGTTCTCGACCTTTTCCTGCGGACCTGTTCACTACCCGATGTACTATTTGAACTGGCACTGCGTTTCTGTGCCCTCTATTTCGGAACTTCCTGCTCCCAATCCATTGTCTTGACTCCTTCCCCTGAATTCTGTACATTCAACCAATGTTTATACTTTCTGCCCACCCTCAATCGCCCACCCTCAATCGCCCACCCTCACTCCGCCCACCAGCACTCGCCCACCCTCACTCGCCCACCCTCACTCGCCCACCCTCACTCCGCCCACCCTCACTCCGCCCACCCTCACTCCGCCCACCCACACTCCGCCCACCCACACTCCGCCCACCCTCACTCTGCCCCTCATTCGCCCACCCTCACTCGCCCACCCTCACTCGCCCACCCTCACTCTGCCCACCCTCACTCCACCCACCCTCACTCCGCCCACCCTCACTCTGCCCACCCTCACTCCACCCACCCTCACTCCGCCCACCCTCACTCGCCCACCCTCACTCGCCCACCCTCACTCGCCCACCCTCACTCCACCCACCCTCACTCCACCCACCCTCACTCGCCCACCCTCACTCGCCCACCCTCACTCGCCCACCCTCACTCCACCCACCCTCACTCCACCCACCCTCACTCCGCCCACCCTCACTCCACCCACCCTCACTCGCCCACCCTCACTCCGCCCACCCTCACTCCACCCACCCTCACTCGCCCACCCTCACTCGCCCACCCTCACTCCACCCACCCTCACTCTGCCCACCCTCACTCTGCCCACCCTCACTCCGCCCACCCACACTCCGCCCACCCACACTCCGCCCACCCTCACTCCGCCCACCCACACTCCGCCCACCCTCACTCCGCCCACCCACACTCCGCCCACCCTCACTCCGCCCACCCTCACTCCACCCACCCACACTCGCCCACCCTCACTCTGCCCACCCTCACTCGCCCACCCTCACTCGCCCACCCACACTCCGCCCACCCTCACTCCGCCCACCCACACTCCGCCCACCCTCACTCCGCCCACCCTCACTCGCCCACCCTCACTCGCCCACCCTCACTCGCCCACCCACACTCCGCCCACCCTCACTCCGCCCACCCACACTCCGCCCACCCTCACTCCGCCCACCCTCACTCGCCCACCCTCACTCGCCCACCCTCACTCGCCCACCCTCACTCGCCCACCCTCACTCCGCCCACCCTCACTCCACCCACCCTCACTCTGCCCCTCATTCGCCCACCCTCACTCGCCCACCCTCACTCGCCCACCCTCACTCGCCCACCCTCACCCGCCCACCCTCATTCCGCCCACCCTCATTCCGCCCACCCTCACTCGCCCACCCTCACTCGCCCACCCTCACTCGCCCACCCTCACTCGCCCACCCTCACTCGCCCACCCTCATTCCGCCCACCCTCACTCGCCCACCCTCATTCCGCCCACCCTCATTCCGCCCACCCTCACTCGCCCACCCTCACTCGCCCACCCTCACCCGCCCACCCTCATTCCGCCCACCCTCATTCCGCCCACTCTCACTCGCCCACCCTCACTCGCCCACCCTCACTCGCCCACCCTCACTCCACCCACCCTCACTCGCCCACCCTCACTCGCCCACCCTCACTCGCCCACCCTCACTCGCCCACCCTCACTCGCCCACCCTCACCCGCCCACCCTCATTCCGCCCACCCTCACTCCGCCCACCCTCACTCGCCCACCCTCACTCGCCCACCCTCACTCCACCCACCCTCACTCGCCCACCCTCGCTCGCCCACCCTCACTCCGCCCACCCTGACTCCGCCCACCCTCACTCCACCCACCCTCACTCGCCCACCCTCACTCCGCCCACCCTCACTCGCCCACCCTCACTCCACCCACCCTCACTCGCCCACCCTCACTCCACCCACCCTCACTCCACCCACCCTCACTCGCCCACCCTGACTCCACCCACCCTCACTCCGCCCACCCTCACTCGCCCACCCTCACTCCACCCACCCTCACTCCACCCACCCTCACTCGCCCACCCACACTCCACCCACCCTCACTCCACCCACCCTCACTCGCCCACCCTCACTCCACCCACCCTCACTCGCCCACCCTCACTCCACCCACCCTCACTCCACCCACCCTCACTCGCCCACCCTGACTCCACCCACCCTCACTCCGCCCACCCTCACTCGCCCACCCTCACTCCACCCACCCTCACTCCACCCACCCTCACTCGCCCACCCTCACTCCACCCACCCTCACTCGCCCACCCTGACTCCACCCACCCTCACTCGCCCACCCTCACTCGCCCACCCTCACTCGCCCACCCTCACTCCGCCCACCCTCACTCCACCCACCCTCACTCCACCCACCCTCACTCGCCCACCCTGACTCCACCCACCCTCACTCGCCCACCCTCACTCGCCCACCCTCACTCCGCCCACCCTCACTCCGCCCACCCTCACTCCACCCACCCTCACTCGCCCACCCTCACTCCACCCACCCTCACTCCACCCACCCTCACTCGCCCACCCTGACTCCACCCACCCTCACTCGCCCACCCTCACTCCGCCCACCCTCACTCGCCCACCCTCACTCCGCCCACCCTCACTCCGCCCACCCTCACTCGCCCACCGTCACTCCGCCCACCCTCACTCCGCCCACCCTCACTCCACCCACCCTCACTCGCCCACCCACACTCCGCCCACCCTCACTCGCCCACCCTCACTCGCCCACCCTCACTCCGCCCACCCTCACTCCGCCCACCGTCACTCCGCCCACCCTCACTCCGCCCACCCTCACTCCACCCACCCTCACTCCGCCCACCCTCACTCGCCCACCCTCACTCTGCCCCTCACTCGCCCACCCTCACTCTGCCCCTCACTCGCCCACCCTCACTCCACCCACCCTCACTCGCCCACCCTCACTCCACCCACCCTCACTCGCCCACCCTCACTCGCCCACCCTCACTCCACCCACCCTCACTCGCCCACCCTCACTCGCCCACCCTCACTCCACCCACCCTCACTCGCCCACCCTCACTCGCCCACCCTCACTCGCCCACCCTCACTCTGCCCCTCACTCGCCCACCCTCACTCTGCCCCTCACTCGCCCACCCTCACTCCACCCACCCTCACTCGCCCACCCACACTCCGCCCACCCTCACTCGCCCACCCTCACTCCGCCCACCCTCACTCCACCCACCCTCACTCGCCCACCCTCACTCCGCCCACCCTCACTCCGCCCACCCTCACTCGCCCACCGTCACTCCGCCCACCCTCACTCCGCCCACCCTCACTCCGCCCACCCTCACTCGCCCACCCTCACTCACCCACCCTCACTCGCCCACCCTCACTCCGCCCACCCTCACTCGCCCACCCTCACTCACCCACCCTCACTCGCCCACCCTCACTCGCCCACCCTCACTCCGCCCACCCTCACTCGCCCACCCTCACTCACCCACCCTCACTCGCCCACCCTCACTCGCCCACCCTCACTCCTCCCACCCTCACTCCGCCCACCCTCACTCCTCCCACCCTCACTCGCCCACCCTCACTCCTCCCACCCTCACTCCGCCCACCCTCACTCCTCCCACCCTCACTCCACCCACCCTCACTCCACCCACCCTCACTCGCCCATCCTCACTCACCCACCCTCACTCGCCCACCCTCACTCGCCCATCCTCACTCACCCACCCTCACTCCACCCACCCTCACTCGCCCATCCTCACTCACCCACCCTCACTCGCCCACCCTCACTCCTCCCACCCTCACTCCGCCCACCCTCACTCCTCCCACCCTCACTCCGCCCACCCTCACTCCTCCCACCCTCACTCCGCCCACCCTCACTCCACCCACCCTCACTCGCCCATCCTCACTCACCCACCCTCACTCACCCACCCTCACTCGCCCACCCTCACTCGCCCACCCTCACTCCACCCACCCTCACTCCACCCACCCTCACTCACCCACCCTCACTCCGCCCACCCTCACTCGCCCACCCTCACTCGCCCACCCTCACTCGCCCACCCTCACTCGCCCACCCTCACTCCGCCCACCCTCACTCCACCCACCCTCACTCGCCCACCCTCACTCGCCCACCCTCACTCACCCACCCTCACTCGCCCACCCACACTCCACCCACCCTCACTCCACCCACCCTCACTCGCCCACCCTCACTCGCCCACCCTCACTCGCCCACCCTCACTCCACCCACCCTCACTCCACCCACCCTCACTCGCCCATCCTCACTCACCCACCCTCACTCACCCACCCTCACTCGCCCACCCTCACTCGCCCACCCTCACTCCACCCACCCTCACTCCACCCACCCTCACTCGCCCACCCTCACTCGCCCACCCTCACTCGCCCACCCTCACTCGCCCACCCTCACTCGCCCACCCTCACTCCGCCCACCCTCACTCCACCCACCCTCACTCGCCCACCCTCACTCACCCACCCTCACTCCACCCACCCTCACTCGCCCACCCTCACTCCGCCCACCCTCACTCACCCACCCTCACTCGCCCACCCACACTCCACCCACCCTCACTCCACCCACCCTCACTCGCCCACCCTCACTCGCCCACCCTCACTCCACCCACCCTCACTCCACCCACCCTCACTCGCCCACCCTCACTCGCCCACCCTCACTCCGCCCACCCTCACTCCACCCACCCTCACTCGCCCACCCTCACTCCGCCCACCCTCACTCGCCCACCCTCACTCACCCACCCTCACTCGCCCACCCTCACTCACCCACCCTCACTCACCCACCCTCACTCACCCACCCTCACTCGCCCACCCACACTCCACCCACCCTCACTCCGCCCACCCTCACTCCACCCACCCTCACTCGCCCACCCTCACTCGCCCACCCTCACTCGCCCACCCTCACTCGCCCACCCTCACTCCGCCCACCCTCACTCCACCCACCCTCACTCCACCCACCCTCACTCCGCCCACCCTCACTCACCCACCCTCACTCGCCCACCCACACTCCACCCACCCTCACTCGCCCACCCTCACTCACCCACCCTCACTCACCCACCCTCACTCACCCACCCTCACTCGCCCACCCACACTCCACCCACCCTCACTCCGCCCACCCTCACTCCACCCACCCTCACTCGCCCACCCTCACTCGCCCACCCTCACTCGCCCACCCTCACTCGCCCACCCTCACTCCGCCCACCCTCACTCCACCCACCCTCACTCCACCCACCCTCACTCCGCCCACCCTCACTCGCCCACCCTCACTCGCCCACCCTCACTCGCCCACCCTCACTCGCCCACCCTCACTCCGCCCACCCTCACTCCACCCACCCTCACTCGCCCACCCTCACTCCGCCCACCCTCACTCGCCCACCCTCACTCGCCCACCCACACTCACCCACCCTCACTCGCCCACCCTCACTCACCCACCCTCACTCCACCCACCCTCACTCGCCCACCCTCACTCCGCCCACCCTCACTCGCCCACCCTCACTCGCCCACCCTCACTCCGCCCACCCTCACTCCACCCACCCTCACTCGCCCACCCTCACTCGCCCACCCTCACTCCACCCACCCTCACTCCACCCACCCTTACTCGCCCACCCTCACTCGCCCACCCTCACTCGCCCACCCTCACTCCGCCCACCCTCACTCCACCCACCCTCACTCGCCCACCCTCACTCGCCCACCCTCACTCGCCCACCCTCACTCCGCCCACCCTCACTCCACCCACCCTCACTCGCCCACCCTCACTCGCCCACCCTCACTCGCCCACCCTCACTCCGCCCACCCTCACTCCACCCACCCTCACTCGCCCACCCTCACTCGCCCACCCTCACTCGCCCACCCTCACTCCGCCCACCCTCACTCCGCCCACCCTCACTCGCCCACCCTCACTCACCCACCCTCACTCCGCCCACCCTCACTCGCCCACCCTCACTCACCCACCCTCACTCCGCCCACCCTCACTCCTCCCACCCTCACTCGCCCACCCTCACTCGCCCACCCTCACTCCACCCACCCTCACTCCACCCACCCTCACTCGCCCATCCTCACTCCACCCACCCTCACCCGCCCACCCTCACTCCACCCACCCTCACTCCGCCCACCCTCACTCCGCCCACCCTCACTCCGCCCACCCTCACTCCGCCCACCCTCACTCGCCCACCCTCACTCGCCCACCCTCACTCGCCCACCCACACTCCGCCCACCCACACTCCACCCACCCTCACTCGCCCACCCTCACTCGCCCACCCTCACTCGCCCACCCTCACTCGCCCACCCTCACTCGCCCACCCTCACTCGCCCACCCTCACTCCGCCCACCCACACTCCACCCACCCTCACTCCACCCACCCACACTCCGCCCACCCTCACTCGCCCACCCTCACTCCACCCACCCTCACTCCGCCCACCCACACTCCGCCCACCCTCACTCCACCCACCCTCACTCGCCCACCATCACTCCGCCCACCCTCACTCCACCCACCCTCACTCGCCCACCCTCACTCGCCCACCCTCACTCGCCCACCCTCACTCGCCCACCCTCACTCGCCCACCCTCACTCCGCCCACCCTCACTCGCCCACCCTCACTCGCCCACCCTCACTCGCCCACCCTCACTCGCCCACCCTCACTCACCCACCCTCACTCGCCCACCCTCACTCGCCCACCCTCACTCGCCCACCCTCACTCGCCCACCCTCACTCGCCCACCCTCACTCGCCCACCCTCACTCGCCCACCCTCACTCCGCCCACCCTCACTCGCCCACCCTCACTCGCCCACCCTCACTCGCCCACCCTCACTCCGCCCACCCTCACTCGCCCACCCTCACTCCGCCCACCCTCACTCCACCCACCCTCACTCGCCCACCCTCACTCCGCCCACCCTCACTCCGCCCACCCTCACTCGCCCACCCTCACTCCACCCACCCTCACTCGCCCACCCTCACTCGCCCACCCTCACTCCGCCCACCCTCACTCGCCCACCCTCACTCCGCCCACCCTCACTCCACCCACCCTCACTCGCCCACCCTCACTCGCCCACCCTCACTCCACCCACCCTCACTCGCCCACCCTCACTCGCCCACCCTCACTCGCCCACCCTCACTCGCCCACCCTCACTCGCCCACCCTCACTCCGCCCACCCTCACTCCGCCCACCCTCACTCGCCCACCCTCACTCCGCCCACCCTCACTCACCCACCCTCACTCGCCCACCCTCACTCGCCCACCCTGACTCCACCCACCCTCACTCGCCCACCCTCACTCCGCCCACCAGCACTCGCCCACCCTCACTCCACCCACCCTCACTCCACCCACCCTCACTCCACCCACCCTCACTCGCCCACCCTCATTCGCCCACCCTCACTCGCCCACCCTCACTCCACCCACCCTCACTCCACCCACCCTCACTCGCCCACCCTCACTCGCCCACCATCACTCGCCCACCCTCACTCGCCCACCCTCATTCGCCCACCCTCACTCCACCCACCCTCACTCCACCCACCCTCACTCGCCCACCCTCACTCGCCCACCATCACTCGCCCACCCTCACTCGCCCACCCTCATTCGCCCACCCTCACTCGCCCACCCTCACTCCACCCACCCTCACTCGCCCACCCTCACTCGCCCACCCTCACTCGCCCACCCTCACTCGCCCACCCTCACTCCACCCACACTCACTCCACCCACCCTCACTCGCCCACCCTCACTCCACCCACCCTCACTCCACCCACACTCACTCCACCCACCCTCACTCGCCCACCCTCACTCGCCCACCCTCACTCGCCCACCCTCACTCGCCCACCCTCACTCGCCCACCCTCACTCGCCCACCCTCACTCGCCCACCCTCACTCCGCCCACCCTCATTCGCCCACCCTCACTCCTCCCACCCTCACTCCGCCCACCCTCACTCGCCCACCCTCACTCCACCCACCCTCACTCGCCCACCCTCACTCGCCCACCCTCACTCGCCCACCCTCACTCCACCCACCCTCACTCCTCCCACCCTCACTCGCCCACCCTCACTCGCCCACCCTCACTCGCCCACCCTCACTCGCCCACCCTCACTCGCCCACCCTCACTCGCCCACCCTCACTCACCCACCCTCACTCCGCCCACCCTCACTCGCCCACCCTCACTCACCCACCCTCACTCGCCCACCCTCACTCGCCCACCCTCACTCACCCACCCTCACTCGCCCACCCTCACTCGCCCACCCACACTCCGCCCACCCTCACTCCGCCCACCCTCACTCGCCCACCCTCACTCGCCCACCCTCACTCGCCCATCCTCACTCGCCCACCCTCACTCGCCCACCCTCACTCACCCACCCTCACTCGCCCACCCTCACTCCGCCCACCCACACTCCGCCCACCCTCACTCGCCCACCCTCACTCGCCCACCCTCACTCGCCCATCCTCACTCGCCCACCCTCACTCGCCCACCCTCACTCGCCCACCCTCACTCGCCCACCCTCACTCGCCCACCCACACTCGCCCACCCTCACTCGCCCACCCTCACTCCGCCCACCCTCACTCACCCACCCACACTCCGCCCACCCTCACTCCGCCCACCCTCACTCGCCCACCCTCACTCGCCCACCCTCACTCCGCCCACCCTCACTCGCCCACCCTCACTCCGCCCACCCTCACTCGCCCACCCTCACTCGCCCACCCTCACTCCGCCCACCCTCACTCCGCCCACCCTCACTCGCCCACCCTCACTCGCCCACCCTCACTCCGCCCACCCTCACTCGCCCACCCTCACTCGCCCACCCTCACTCCGCCCACCCTCACTCACCCACCCTCACTCGCCCACCCTCACTCCACCCACCCTCACTCGCCCACCCTCACTCGCCCACCCTCACTCACCCACCCTCACTCGCCCACCCTCACTCGCCCACCCTCACTCCACCCACCCTCACTCACCCACCCTCACTCCATCCACCCTCACTCCGCCCACCCTCACTCACCCACCCTCACTCGCCCACCCTCACTCCACCCTCCCTCACTCCACCCACCCTCACTCGCCCATCCTCACTCGCCCACCCTCACTCGCCCACCCTCACTCCACCCTCCCTCACTCCACCCACCCTCACTCGCCCATCCTCACTCGCCCACCCTCACTCGCCCACCCTCACTCCACCCACCCTCACTCCGCCCACCCTCACTCCACCCACCCACACTCGCCCACCCACACTCCACCCTCCCTCACTCCACCCACCCTCACTCGCCCACCCTCACTCCACCCACCCTCACTCGCCCACCCTCACTCGCCCACCCTCACTCACCCACCCTCACTCGCCCACCCTCACTCGCCCACCCTCACTCCACCCACCCTCACTCACCCACCCTCACTCCACCCACCCTCACTCCGCCCACCCTCACTCGCCCACCCTCACTCGCCCACCCTCACTCGCCCACCCTCACTCCACCCTCCCTCACTCGCCCACCCTCACTCGCCCACCCTCACCCGCCCACCCTCACTCACCCACCCTCACTCCTCCCACCCTCACTCCACCCACCCTCACTCCACCCTCCCTCACTCGCCCACCCTCACTCACCCACCCTCACTCCACCCACCCTCACTCCACCCACCCTCACCCGCCCACCCACACTCACCCACCCTCACTCGCCCACCCTCACTCACCCACCCTCACTCGCCCACCCTCACTCCGCCCACCCTCACTCCACCCACCCTCACTCGCCCACCCTCACTCACCCACCCTCACTCGCCCACCCTCACTCACCCACCCTCACTCGCCCACCCTCACTCGCCCACCCTCACTCGCCCACCCTCACTCGCCCACCCTCACTCGCCCACCCTCACTCACCCACCCTCACTCGCCCACCCTCACTCACCCACCCTCACTCGCCCACCCTCACTCCGCCCACCCTCACTCACCCACCCTCACTCGCCCACCCACACTCCGCCCACCCTCACTCGCCCACCCTCACTCGCCCACCCTCACTCGCCCACCCTCACTCGCCCACCCTCACTCACCCACCCTCACTCGCCCACCCTCACTCACCCACCCTCACTCGCCCACCCTCACTCACCCACCCTCACTCGCCCACCCTCACTCCGCCCACCCTCACTCCACCCACCCTCACTCGCCCACCCTCACTCGCCCACCCTCACTCGCCCACCCTCACTCGCCCACCCTCACTCCGCCCACCCTCACTCCACCCACCCTCACTCGCCCACCCTCACTCCGCCCACCCTCACTCGCCCACCCTCACTCGCCCACCCACACTCACCCACCCTCACTCGCCCACCCTCACTCGCCCACCCTCACTCCGCCCACCCTCACTCCACCCACCCTCACTCGCCCACCCTCACTCGCCCACCCACACTCACCCACCCTCACTCGCCCACCCTCACTCCGCCCACCCTCACTCACCCACCCTCACTCGCCCACCCTCACTCGCCCACCCTCACTCCACCCACCCTCACTCCGCCCACCCTCACTCCACCCACCCTCACTCTGCCCCTCATTCGCCCACCCTCACTCGCCCACCCTCACTCGCCCACCCTCACTCGCCCACCCTCACTCGCCCACCCTCACTCCGCCCACCCTCACTCGCCCACCCTCACTCGCCCACCCACACTCACCCACCCTCACTCGCCCACCCTCACTCGCCCACCCTCACTCCGCCCACCCTCACTCCACCCACCCTCACTCGCCCACCCTCACTCCGCCCACCCTCACTCGCCCACCCTCACTCGCCCACCCTCACTCGCCCACCCTCACTCGCCCACCCTCACTCCGCCCACCCTCACTCCACCCACCCTCACTCGCCCACCCTCACTCGCCCACCCTCACTCGCCCACCCTCACTCGCCCACCCTCACTCCGCCCACCCTCACTCCACCCACCCTCACTCGCCCACCCTCACTCGCCCACCCTCACTCGCCCACCCTCACTCCGCCCACCCTCACTCCACCCACCCTCACTCGCCCACCCTCACTCGCCCACCCTCACTCGCCCACCCTCACTCGCCCACCCTCACTCCGCCCACCCTCACTCCACCCACCCTCACTCGCCCACCCTCACTCGCCCACCCTCACTCGCCCACCCTCACTCCGCCCACCCTCACTCCACCCACCCTCACTCGCCCACCCTCACTCGCCCACCCTCACTCGCCCACCCTCACTCCGCCCACCCTCACTCCACCCACCCTCACTCGCCCACCCTCACTCGCCCACCCTCACTCGCCCACCCACACTCCGCCCACCCACACTCCACCCACCCTCACTCGCCCACCCTCACTCGCCCACCCTCACTCGCCCACCCTCACTCGCCCACCCTCACTCGCCCACCCTCACTCGCCCACCCTCACTCCGCCCACCCACACTCCACCCACCCTCACTCCACCCACCCACACTCCGCCCACCCTCACTCGCCCACCCTCACTCCACCCACCCTCACTCCGCCCACCCACACTCCGCCCACCCTCACTCCACCCACCCTCACTCGCCCACCATCACTCCGCCCACCCTCACTCCACCCACCCTCACTCGCCCACCCTCACTCGCCCACCCTCACTCGCCCACCCTCACTCGCCCACCCTCACTCGCCCACCCTCACTCCGCCCACCCTCACTCGCCCACCCTCACTCGCCCACCCTCACTCGCCCACCCTCACTCGCCCACCCTCACTCACCCACCCTCACTCGCCCACCCTCACTCGCCCACCCTCACTCGCCCACCCTCACTCGCCCACCCTCACTCGCCCACCCTCACTCCGCCCACCCTCACTCCACCCACCCTCACTCGCCCACCCTCACTCCGCCCACCCTCACTCCGCCCACCCTCACTCGCCCACCCTCACTCGCCCACCCTCACTCGCCCACCCTCACTCCACCCACCCTCACTCGCCCACCCTCACTCGCCCACCCTCACTCGCCCACCCTCACTCGCCCACCCTCACTCGCCCACCCTCACTCCGCCCACCCTCACTCCGCCCACCCTCACTCGCCCACCCTCACTCCGCCCACCCTCACTCACCCACCCTCACTCACCCACCCTCACTCGCCCACCCTCACTCGCCCACCCTGACTCCACCCACCCTCACTCGCCCACCCTCACTCCGCCCACCAGCACTCGCCCACCCTCACTCCACCCACCCTCACTCCACCCACCCTCACTCCACCCACCCTCACTCGCCCACCCTCACTCCACCCACCCTCATTCGCCCACCCTCACTCGCCCACCCTCACTCGCCCACCCTCATTCGCCCACCCTCACTCCACCCACCCTCACTCCACCCACCCTCACTCGCCCACCCTCACTCGCCCACCATCACTCGCCCACCCTCACTCGCCCACCCTCATTCGCCCACCCTCACTCGCCCACCCTCACTCCACCCACCCTCACTCGCCCACCCTCACTCGCCCACCCTCACTCGCCCACCCTCACTCGCCCACCCTGACTCCACCCACCCTCACTCGCCCACCCTCACTCGCCCACCCTCACTCGCCCACCCTCACTCCACCCACCCTCACTCCACCCACACTCACTCCACCCACCCTCACTCGCCCACCCTCATTCGCCCACCCTCACTCCTCCCACCCTCACTCCGCCCACCCTCACTCGCCCACCCTCACTCCACCCACCCTCACTCGCCCACCCTCACTCGCCCACCCTCACTCGCCCACCCTCACTCGCCCACCCTCACTCGCCCACCCTCACTCGCCCACCCTCACTCGCCCACCCTCACTCGCCCACCCTCACTCGCCCACCCTCACTCGCCCACCCTCACTCGCCCACCGTCACTCCGCCCACCCTCACTCCGCCCACCCTCACTCCGCCCACCCTCACTCGCCCACCCTCACTCCGCCCACCCTCACTCCGCCCACCCTCACTCACCCACCCTCACTCACCCACCCTCACTCGCCCACCCACACTCCACCCACCCTCACTCCGCCCACCCTCACTCACCCACCCTCACTCGCCCACCCTCACTCCGCCCACCCTCACTCACCCACCCACACTCCGCCCACCCTCACTCCGCCCACCCTCACTCGCCCACCCTCACTCGCCCACCCTCACTCGCCCACCCTCACTCGCCCACCCTCACTCCGCCCACCCTCACTCGCCCACCCTCACTCCGCCCACCCTCACTCCGCCCACCCTCACTCGCCCACCCTCACTCGCCCACCCTCACTCCGCCCACCCTCACTCACCCACCCACACTCCGCCCACCCTCACTCCGCCCACCCTCACTCGCCCACCCTCACTCGCCCATCCTCACTCGCCCATCCTCACTCGCCCACCCTCACTCCACCCTCCCTCACTCCACCCACCCTCACTCGCCCATCCTCACTCGCCCACCCTCACTCGCCCACCCTCACTCCACCCACCCTCACTCCACCCACCCTCACTCCACCCACCCTCACTCGCCCACCCTCACTCCGCCCACCCTCACTCCACCCACCCACACTCGCCCACCCTCACTCGCCCACCCTCACTCGCCCACCCTCACTCACCCACCCTCACTCCACCCTCCCTCACTCCACCCACCCTCACTCGCCCACCCTCACTCCACCCACCCTCACTCGCCCACCCTCACTCGCCCACCCTCACTCACCCACCCTCACTCGCCCACCCTCACTCGCCCACCCTCACTCCACCCACCCTCACTCACCCACCCTCACTCCACCCACCCTCACTCCGCCCACCCTCACTCGCCCACCCTCACTCGCCCACCCTCACTCGCCCACCCTCACTCCACCCTCCCTCACTCGCCCACCCTCACTCGCCCACCCTCACTCGCCCACCCTCACTCGCCCACCCTCACTCACCCACCCTCACTCCGCCCACCCTCACTCCACCCACCCTCACTCGCCCACACTCACTCCGCCCACCCTCACTCGCCCACCCTCACTCGCCCACCCTCACTCGCCCACCCTCACTCGCCCACCCTCACTCGCCCACCCTCACTCGCCCACCCTCACTCCACCCACCCTCACTCCACCCACCCTCACTCACCCACCCTCACTCCACCCACCCTCACCCGCCCACCCACACTCACCCACCCTCACTCGCCCACCCTCACTCACCCACCCTCACTCGCCCACCCTCACTCGCCCACCCTCACTCGCCCACCCTCACTCGCCCACCCTCACTCGCCCACCCTCACTCCACCCACCCTCACTCACCCACCCTCACTCCACCCACCCTCACTCGCCCACCCTCACTCCACCCACCCTCACTCGCCCACCCTCACTCCGCCCACCCTCACTCCGCCCACCCTCACTCCACCCACCCTCACTCCGCCCACCCTCACTCGCCCACCCTCACTCGCCCACCCTCACTCGCCCACCCTCACTCCACCCACCCTCACTCACCCACCCTCACTCCACCCACCCTCACTCCACCCACCCTCACTCGCCCACCCTGACTCCACCCACCCTCACTCGCCCACCCTCACTCCACCCACCCTCACTCGCCCACCCTCACTCCACCCACCCTCACTCGCCCACCCTCACTCCACCCACCCTCACTCACCCACCCTCACTCGCCCACCCTCACTCCGCCCACCCTCACTCCTCCCACCCTCACTCCTCCCACCCTCACTCCGCCCACCCTCACTCCGCCCACCCTCACTCGCCCACCCTCACTCCACCCACCCTCACTCGCCCACCCTCACTCCACCCACCCTCACTCGCCCACCCTCACTCGCCCACCCTCACTCGCCCACCATCACTCGCCCACCCTCACTCCTCCCACCCTCACTCGCCCACCCTCACTCCGCCCACCCTCACTCCGCCCACCCTCACTCGCCCACCCTCACTCCACCCACCCTCACTCCGCCCACCCTCACTCCACCCACCCTCACTCGCCCACCCTCACTCGCCCACCCTCACTCGCCCACCCTCACTCACCCACCCTCACTCCACCCACCCTCACTCGCCCACCCTCACTCGCCCACCCTCACTCCACCCACCCTCACTCCGCCCACCCTCACTCCACCCACCCTCACTCCGCCCACCCTCACTCCACCCACCCTCACTCGCCCACCCTCACTCGCCCACCCTCACTCCACCCACCCTCACTCGCCCACCCTCACTCGCCCACCCTCACTCGCCCACCCTCACTCCACCCACCCTCACTCGCCCATCCTCACTCCACCCACCCTCACCCGCCCACCCTCACTCCACCCACCCTCACTCCGCCCACCCTCACTCCGCCCACCCTCACTCCGCCCACCCTCACTCCGCCCACCCTCACTCGCCCACCCTCACTCGCCCACCCTCACTCGCCCACCCACACTCCGCCCACCCACACTCCACCCACCCTCACTCGCCCACCCTCACTCGCCCACCCTCACTCGCCCACCCTCACTCGCCCACCCTCACTCGCCCACCCTCACTCGCCCACCCTCACTCCGCCCACCCACACTCCGCCCACCCTCACTCCACCCACCCTCACTCGCCCACCCTCACTCGCCCACCCTCACTCGCCCACCCTCACTCCGCCCACCCACACTCCACCCACCCTCACTCCACCCACCCTCACTCGCCCACCCTCACTCGCCCACCCTCACTCGCCCACCCTCACTCGCCCACCCTCACTCGCCCACCCTCACTCCGCCCACCCTCACTCGCCCACCCTCACTCGCCCACCCTCACTCGCCCACCCTCACTCACCCACCCTCACTCACCCACCCTCACTCGCCCACCCTCACTCGCCCACCCTCACTCGCCCACCCTCACTCGCCCACCCTCACTCGCCCACCCTGACTCCACCCACCCTCACTCGCCCACCCTCACTCCTCCCACCCTCACTCCACCCACCCTCACTCCACCCACCCTCACTCGCCCACCCTCACTCGCCCACCATCACTCGCCCACCCTCACTCGCCCACCCTCATTCGCCCACCCTCACTCGCCCACCCTCACTCCACCCACCCTCACTCGCCCACCCTCACTCGCCCACCCTCACTCGCCCACCCTCACTCGCCCACCCTGACTCCACCCACCCTCACTCGCCCACCCTCACTCGCCCACCCTCACTCGCCCACCCTCACTCCACCCACCCTCACTCCACCCACACTCACTCCACCCACCCTCACTCGCCCACCCTCATTCGCCCACCCTCACTCCTCCCACCCTCACTCCGCCCACCCTCACTCGCCCACCCTCACTCCACCCACCCTCACTCGCCCACCCTCACTCGCCCACCCTCACTCGCCCACCCTCACTCGCCCACCCTCACTCGCCCACCCTCACTCGCCCACCCTCACTCGCCCACCCTCACTCGCCCACCCTCACTCGCCCACCCTCACTCGCCCACCCTCACTCGCCCACCCTCACTCGCCCACCCTCACTCGCCCACCCACACTCGCCCACCCTCACTCCGCCCACCCTCACTCACCCACCCTCACTCACCCACCCTCACTCGCCCACCCACACTCCACCCACCCTCACTCGCCCACCCTCACTCACCCACCCTCACTCACCCACCCTCACTCGCCCACCCACACTCCACCCACCCTCACTCGCCCACCCTCACTCACCCACCCTCACTCACCCACCCTCACTCGCCCACCCACACTCCACCCACCCTCACTCGCCCACCCTCACTCACCCACCCTCACTCACCCACCCTCACTCGCCCACCCACACTCCACCCACCCTCACTCGCCCACCCTCACTCACCCACCCTCACTCACCCACCCTCACTCCGCCCACCCTCACTCACCCACCCACACTCCGCCCACCCTCACTCCGCCCACCCTCACTCGCCCACCCTCACTCGCCCACCCTCACTCCGCCCACCCTCACTCACCCACCCACACTCCGCCCACCCTCACTCCGCCCACCCTCACTCGCCCACCCTCACTCGCCCATCCTCACTCGCCCATCCTCACTCGCCCACCCTCACTCCACCCTCCCTCACTCCACCCACCCTCACTCGCCCATCCTCACTCGCCCACCCTCACTCGCCCACCCTCACTCCACCCACCCTCACTCCACCCACCCTCACTCCACCCACCCTCACTCGCCCACCCTCACTCCGCCCACCCTCACTCCACCCACCCACACTCGCCCACCCTCACTCGCCCACCCTGACTCCGCCCACCCTCACTCCTCCCACCCTCACTCCGCCCACCCTCACTCCACCCACCCTGACTCCGCCCACCCTCACTCGCCCACCCTCACTCACCCACCCTCACTCCACCCTCCCTCACTCCACCCACCCTCACTCGCCCACCCTCACTCCACCCACCCTCACTCGCCCACCCTCACTCGCCCACCCTCACTCACCCACCCTCACTCGCCCACCCTCACTCGCCCACCCTCACTCCACCCACCCTCACTCACCCACCCTCACTCCACCCACCCTCACTCCGCCCACCCTCACTCGCCCACCCTCACTCGCCCACCCTCACTCGCCCACCCTCACTCCACCCTCCCTCACTCGCCCACCCTCACTCGCCCACCCTCACCCGCCCACCCTCACTCCGCCCACCCTCACTCGCCCACCCTCACTCGCCCACCCTCACTCGCCCACCCTCACTCGCCCACCCTCACTCCACCCACCCTCACTCGCCCACACTCACTCCGCCCACCCTCACTCGCCCACCCTCACTCGCCCACCCTCACTCGCCCACCCTCACTCGCCCACCCTCACTCGCCCACCCTCACTCGCCCACCCTCACTCCACCCACCCTCACTCCACCCACCCTCACTCACCCACCCTCACTCCACCCACCCTCACTCCACCCACCCTCACTCGCCCACCCTCACTCGCCCACCCTCACTCGCCCACCCTCACTCCGCCCACCCTCACTCACCCGCCCACCCACACTCACCCACCCTCACTCGCCCACCCTCACTCACCCACCCTCACTCGCCCACCCTCACTCGCCCACCCTCACTCACCCACCCTCACTCGCCCACCCTCACTCGCCCACCCTCACTCGCCCACCCTCACTCGCCCACCCTCACTCCACCCACCCTCACTCACCCACCCTCACTCCACCCACCCTCACTCGCCCACCCTCACTCCACCCACCCTCACTCGCCCACCCTCACTCCGCCCACCCTCACTCCGCCCACCCTCACTCCACCCACCCTCACTCCGCCCACCCTCACTCGCCCACCCTCACTCGCCCACCCTCACTCGCCCACCCTCACTCCACCCACCCTCACTCACCCACCCTCACTCCACCCACCCTCACTCCACCCACCCTCACTCGCCCACCCTGACTCCACCCACCCTCACTCGCCCACCCTCACTCCACCCACCCTCACTCGCCCACCCTCACTCGCCCACCCTCACTCCGCCCACCCTCACTCGCCCACCCTCACTCGCCCACCCACACTCACCCACCCTCACTCACCCACCCTCACTCGCCCACCCTCACTCCGCCCACCCTCACTCGCCCACCCTCACTCCACCCACACTCACCCACCCTCACTCGCCCACCCTCACTCGCCCACCCTCACTCACCCACCCTGACTCCACCCACCCTCACTCGCCCACCCTCACTCCACCCACCCTCACTCACCCACCCTCACTCGCCCACCCTCACTCCACCCACCCTCACTCGCCCACCCTGACTCCACCCACCCTCACTCGCCCACCCTCACTCCACCCACCCTCACTCACCCACCCTCACTCGCCCACCCTCACTCCGCCCACCCTCACTCCTCCCACCCTCACTCCTCCCACCCTCACTCCGCCCACCCTCACTCCGCCCACCCTCACTCGCCCACCCTCACTCCACCCACCCTCACTCGCCCACCCTCACTCCACCCACCCTCACTCGCCCACCCTCACTCGCCCACCCTCACTCGCCCACCCTCACTCGCCCACCCTCACTCGCCCACCCTCACTCGCCCACCCTCACTCGCCCACCCTCACTCGCCCACCCTCACTCGCCCACCCTCACTCCACCCACCCTCACTCGCCCACCCTGACTCGCCCACCCTCACTCCTCCCACCCTCACTCGCCCACCCTCACTCCGCCCACCCTCACTCCGCCCACCCTCACTCGCCCACCCTCACTCCACCCACCCTCACTCCTCCCACCCTCACTCCACCCACCCTCACTCCACCCACCCTCACTCCACCCACCCTCACTCCACCCACCCTCACTCCTCCCACCCTCACTCCACCCACCCTCACTCCGCCCACCCTCACTCCGCCCACCCTCACTCGCCCACCCTCACTCCACCCACCCTCACTCCTCCCACCCTCACTCCACCCACCCTCACTCCACCCACCCTCACTCCGCCCACCCTCACTCCTCCCACCCTCACTCGCCCACCCTCACTCCACCCACCCTCACTCCACCCACCCTCACTCCGCCCACCCTCACTCGCCCACCCTCACTCCACCCACCCTCACTCCGCCCACCCTCACTCCACCCACCCTCACTCCACCCACCCTCACTCGCCCACCCTCACTCGCCCACCCTCACTCGCCCACCCTCACTCCACCCACCCTCACTCACCCACCCTCACTCGCCCACCCTCACTCCGCCCACCCTCACTCGCCCACCCTCACTCGCCCACCCTCACTCCACCCACCCTCACTCCACCCACCCTCACTCCACCCACCCTCACTCCACCCACCCTCACTCGCCCACCCTCACTCGCCCACCCTCACTCCGCCCACCCTCACTCGCCCACCCTCACTCACCCACCCTCACTCCGCCCACCCTCACTCGCCCACCCTCACTCCACCCACCCTCACTCGCCCACCCTCACTCCGCCCACCCTCACTCCGCCCACCCTCACTCCTCCCACCCTCACTCGCCCACCCTCACTCACCCACCCTCACTCGCCCACCCTCACTCCACCCACCCTCACTCCTCCCACCCTCACTCGCCCACCCTCACTCCACCCACCCTGACTCCGCCCACCCTCACTCGCCCACCCTCACTCCACCCACCCTCACTCGCCCACCCTCACTCGCCCACCCTCACTCCTCCCACCCTCACTCCGCCCACCCTCACTCCACCCACCCTCACTCGCCCACCCTCACTCGCCCACCCTCACTCCTCCCACCCTCACTCCGCCCACCCTGTCTCCACCCACCCTCACTCGCCTACCCTCACTCGCCCACCCTCACTCCACCCACCCTCACTCCACCCACCCTCACTCCGCCCACCCTCACTCCACCCACCCTCACTCGCCCACCCTCACTCCACCCACCCTCACTCCACCCACCCTCACTCCGCCCACCCTCACTCGCCCACCCTGACTCCGCCCACCCTCACTCGCCCACCCTCACTCCACCCACCCTCACTCGCCCACCATCACTCCACCCACCCTCACTCCGCCCACCCTCACTCCGCCCACCCTGTCTCCACCCACCCTCACTCGCCTACCCTCACTCGCCCACCCTCACTCCACCCACCCTCACTCCACCCACCCTCACTCCACCCACCCTCACTCCACCCACCCTGACTCCGCCCACACTCACTCCGCCCACCCTCACTCGCCTACCCTCACTCGCCCACCCTCACTCCACCCACCCTCACTCCACCCACCCTCACTCCACCCACCCTCACTCCACCCACCCTCACTCCACCCACCCTGACTCCGCCCACCCTCACTCCACCCACCCTCACTCCACCCACCCTCACTCCACCCACCCTCACTCCACCCACCCTCACTCGCCCACCCTCACTCCTCCCACCCTCACTCCGCCCACCCTGTCTCCACCCACCCTCACTCGCCTACCCTCACTCGCCCACCCTCACTCCACCCACCCTCACTCCACCCACCCTCACTCCACCCACCCTCACTCGCCCACCCTCACTCCTCCCACCCTCACTCCGCCCACCCTGTCTCCACCCACCCTCACTCGCCTACCCTCACTCGCCCACCCTCACTCCACCCACCCTCACTCCACCCACCCTCACTCCACCCACCCTCACTCCACCCACCCTGACTCCGCCCACACTCACTCCGCCCACCCTCACTCGCCTACCCTCACTCGCCCACCCTCACTCCACCCACCCTCACTCCACCCACCCTCACTCCACCCACCCTCACTCGCCCACCCTCACTCCGCCCACCCTCACTCCACCCACCCTCACTCCACCCACCCTCACTCGCCCACCCTCACTCCTCCCACCCTCACTCCGCCCACCCTCACTCCACCCACCCTCACTCGCCCACCCTCACTCACCCACCCTCACTCGCCCACCCTCACTCCACCCGCCCTCACTCACCCACCCTCACTCCGCCCACCCTCACTCCACCCACCCTCACTCACCCACCCTCACTCCGCCCACCCTCACTCCACCCACCCTCACTCCACCCGCCCTCACTCACCCACCCTCACTCCGCCCACCCTCACTCCACCCACCCTCACTCCTCCCAGCCTCACTCACCCACCCTCACTCGCCCACCCTCACTCCACCCGCCCTCACTCACCCACCCTCACTCCGCCCACCCTCACTCCACCCACCCTCACTCCACCCACCCTCACTCCTCCCACCCTCACTCCGCCCACCCTCACTCCACCCACCCTCACTCCGCCCACCCTCACTCCACCCGCCCTCACTCACCCACCCTCACTCCGCCCACCCTCACTCCACCCACCCTCACTCCACCCACCCTCACTCCACCCACCCTCACTCCACCCGCCCTCACTCACCCACCCTCACTCCGCCCACCCTCACTCCACCCACCCTCACTCCACCCACCCTCACTCCTCCCACCCTCACTCCACCCACCCTCACTCCACCCACCCTCACTCCTCCCACCCTCACTCCACCCACCCTCACTCCTCCCACCCTCACTCACCCACCCTCACTCCCCCACCCTCACTCACCCACCCTCACTCGCCCACCCTCACTCGCCTACCCTCACTCACCCACCCTCACTCGCCCACCCTCACTCACCCACCCTCACTCGCCCACCCTCACTCGCCTACCCTCACTCACCCACCCTCACTCACCCGCCCTCACTCACCCACCCTCACTCGCCCACCCTCACTCTGCCCCTCACTCCGCCCACCCTCACTCGCCCACCCTCACTCGCCCACCCTCACTCCGCCCACCCTCACTCCGCCCACCCTCACTCACCCACCCTCACTCGCCCACCCTCACTCGCCCACCCTCACCCGCCCACCCTCACTCCGCCCACCCTCATTCCACCCACCCTCACTCCGCCCACCCTCACTCGCCCACCATCACTCGCCCACCATCACTCGCCCACCCTCACTCGCCCACCCTCACTCACCCACCCTCACTCGCCCACCCTCACTCGCCCACCCTCACTCGCCCACCCTCACTCGCCCACCCTCACTCGCCCACCCTCACTCGCCCACCCTCACTCGCCCACCCTCACTCGCCCACCCTCACTCCGCCCACCCTCACTCCACCCACCCTCACTCGCCCACCCTCACTCGCCCACCCTCACTCGCCCTCCCTCACTCCGCCCACCCTCACTCCGCCCACCCTCACTCGCCCACCCTCACTCCACCCGCCCTCACTCGCCCACCCTCACTCCACCCACCCTCGCTCCGTCCACCCTCGCTCTGCTCACCTTATATTCCACCCGCCTGGTACCCAGCTCCCAGAGGTGAACAGTAAATATCGAACCTCTACAGCTGCTCTCCCATGAGGTTCGCCATCGCTCTGGCTGTGGGAATTGAGGTGCAAGAGTCAGTAGTCAGACAGGAGGCACCTTTGGATTAGCGGGTCCATGTAATGCTCCCTATTTATGCTGGACACTGCATGCAGACTGGCTGTGCTGCCTCTCCATCTTGCTGTGTTCCTCTGGCTTAACTTACATATTTAACATTGACGGAGAGAAGTCCGTTCCTCAAGCAATCAGAGAGAGAGGGAGATCACAGAGTGCTCACATTCCCCTTGTGCTGACCTCGAACCACATTCTTATCCCACTCCATTATCCCGAATCACACCTGGGAATTCTGGCTTTGCTAAATTGGAGGAATGTTTGAAGCGAGTTAGTGTTCATGAACGGCATGATTCCTTCAGTAATCCCTATATTCCCGCTGTTAACAGCAGTTGGGATTCTCTCCCTCACACCGACCTTAATCCGTGCCTTTGTCTGATGTTTCCAGGGTTTCAACATTGTCGCACTCCCTGAGATTCTCAATCTGCAACTGAATCGATTTCGTGCTGCACCCTCCATGAGCTGTTTCACTGAGAAAATCTACAGCATAGTGAAATTTCCTGAAATCATGAACCTCAACGGTCTTCCAATCTCGGAAAAGACGCAGGAATGTGGAATTGGCCAGGTCAGTGTCCTGCACCAGACCCTGTCTGAAACATCTTTGATCTGGCAGCTTATCAAATGCCTATCTGAACTCCAATATAGCTTCATCCATCAAAAACCTCTAATGAATGAACAAAACATGATTTTCTTTTCACAAAACCATGTTGACTCTGCCTGATTTCATGATTTAATAACTATCCTGCTATTACCTCCTGATTAATGGATTCTAGCACTTTCCCTATGACAGATTTTTGATAACTGCCTGTTTCCTGCGTTCTACCTCTCTCCATTCTCGATTAGTGCGCAGAGATTTAAAAATCCGCTGGGACCTGGATAATATTGGAAGATCACTACCAATACCTCTACTATATCTGCAGCCAAAGCTTTTAAACTCTAGGTTGAAAACCATCAGGTCCAGTGGAGTCATCAACCTTCTCAGAAAGCTTTCCTGAACAATTGTGATTTATGTTCCTCCCTTCTTTTTAACTCCTATTTTTAAGTAAACCTCTACATTTAAGACAGATGCAAAATACCTGTTCATTGCTTTCTGCATGGACCATACTATGAGGATCCGCCGCTCCCACTGCAAGCTCCGTTCCGGCTCTGAGCAGATGTTCTAAACTCTGGCACCGTGCAGGCAACACAGCGTCTCACTCTTTGCTGCAGAGAGCCCTGTCAATCGCCCCTAAACTGTCCCCTACTACCACTACATTCCTTTTGCTCCCCCAATTTGATTGGCTCCCTGTACCACGGAGCCAGGGTCAGTTTACTCATCCACCCTCTCGAGGATGCAAGAGCCTTGAACCTGTTGGACAATTGCAAGGACAGTTTCTCCTCTACTCCTACCTTCACGATTCCCATACGTGCCTCACTCGCATCACACCCTTCTGGCCCTGGCTACTGATCAAATGAGGAAACTGATCATCAGGGGCGAGACCGCCTCCTGGAACATTGTGTCAAGATAACTTTCCCCCTCCTTGATGCATCACAGTCTGGTTTTGGACTCCAGCTCATCTAGAACTCCTCGACCTGCAGACACTTATTACAAATGTAGTTACCGAGGATCACAAAGGTGTCCACCACAATGTGGCGGCACGGTAACACAGTGGTTAGCACTGTTGCTTCACTGCGCCATGGTCCCAGGTTCAATTCCCGGCTTGGGTGACTGTGCGGAGTCTGCACGTTCTCCCCGTGTCTGCGCGGGTTTCCTCCGGGTGCTCCGGTTTCCTCCCACAAGTCCCGAAAGACGTGCATGTTGGGTGAATTGGACATTCTGAATTCGTCCTCCGTGTACCCGAACAGGCGCCGGAGTGTGGTGACTAGGGGAGTTTTGCAGTAACTTCATTGCAGTGTTAATGTAAACCTACTTGTGACAATAAAAAATATTATTTTTTCTATAGGTGGGAAGGTGCAGTTGATATAGAAATTCAGCCGTGATTAAATTGAATGTACTGTTCGGAAGGGCTGAATGGCCGATGCCTTATGCTATAGTATCTTGTTTCCACAGGAATATTGGCACTATCAGCTATACGCAGTCCTGGCCCATTATGGGTCCGCATTCTTTGGGCATTACACTGTGTATGTGAAGTCTTTCAAAGACTCTAAGTGGTACCACATCGATGATTCCAGGGTGTGCCAGGTAAGAATTCAGCTGAAACAGGACATGGGCAAGTGGAAGGCCATAAGATACAGGAGCAGAATTAGGCAATTCGGCCCATCGAGTCTGCTCATCCCCATTCCCCTGCCTTCTCCCCATAACCCCTAATCTTATTAATGACAAAATTCCCTTCTTAATCAAGACCACCAGATTTGTGCTTGAGCTGCTGTTACCTACAGTCTACAGACCAAGAGCTGGAAGATGGAATTAGACAGATTGGTCCTTTCTTAGAACATGGGAACTAGGAGCAGGAGTAGGCAATTTAGCCTTTCGACCCGATCCACCGTTCAAAACAATCACAGCCGATCTCACCATGAAGAGAAGACATCCTGCTCGGAAAAATGTCAATTCAGTGACTGGTACTGTGCAGTTAGTGCCGAATACTTTGTAAAGAGATATTTACTGGTCCTTTTACGTAAGAACTAGGAGCAGGAGTAGGCCATCTGGCCCCTCTAGCCTGCTGCGCCATTCAATGAGATCATGGCTGATCTTTTGTGGACTCAGCTCCACATTCCGGCCCGAACAACATAACCCTTAATCCCTTTATTCTTCAAAAAAACGATCTATCTTTATCTTAAAAACATTTAATGAAGGAGCCTCTACTGCTTCACTGGGCAAGGAATTCCATAGATTCACAACCCTTTGGGTGAAGAAGTTCCGCGTAAACTCAGTCCTAAATCTACTTCCCCTTATTTTGAGGCTATGCCCCCTAGTTCTGCTTTCACCCGCCAGTGGAAACAACCTGCCCGCATCTATCCTATCTATTCCCTTCATAATCTTATGTTTCTATAAGATCCCCCCTCATCCTTCTAAATTCCAACGAGTACAGTCCCAGTCTACTCAACCTCTCCTCGTAATCCAACCCCTTCAGCTCTGGGATTAACCTAGTGAATCTCCTCTGCACACCCTCCAGTGCCAGTACGTCCTTTCTCAAGT
Organism: Scyliorhinus torazame; assembly: GCF_047496885.1. Lineage (NCBI taxonomy): Eukaryota > Metazoa > Chordata > Chondrichthyes > Carcharhiniformes > Scyliorhinidae > Scyliorhinus > Scyliorhinus torazame. Next base: position 39,456,629 of record NC_092725.1, read on the forward strand.
AAGGAGACCAATACTGAACACAATACTCCAGGTGTGGCCTCACTAACACCTTATACAATTGCAGCAGAACCTCCCTAGTCTTAAACTCCATCCCTCTGGCAATGACGGGCAAAACTCCATTTGCCTTCTTAATCACCTGTTGCACCTGAAAACCAACTTTTTGCAACTCATGCACTAGCACACCCAGGTCTCTCTGCACAGCAGCATGTTTTAATATTTTATCATTTAAATAATAATCCCTTTTGCTGTTATTTCTACCAAAATGGATAACCTCACAATTGTCAACATTGTATTCCATCTGCCAGACCCTAGCCCATTCACTTAGCCTATCCAAATCCCTCTGCAGACTTCCAGTATCCTCTGCACTTTTTGCTTTACCACTTATCTTAGTGTCGTCTGCAAACTTGGACACATTGCCCTTGGGCCCCAACTCCAAATCATCGATGAAAATTGTGAACAGTTGTGGATGGTTTGCTATTTGGGAAACAATTTTATTCTCAATTCCCAAAATATACATCAGCATCCAGCCGCACATCAGCATCCAGCCCCACCCTGAAACATCAGCATCCTGCCCCACATCAGCATCCAGCCGCACATCAGCATCCAGCCCCACATCAGCATCCAGCCCCACATCAGCATCCAGCCCCACCCTGAAACATCAGCATCCTGCCCCACATCAGCATCCTGCCCCACATCAGCATCCAGCCCCACATCAGCATCCAGCCCCACATCAGCATCCAGCCCCACATCAGCATCCAGCCTCACATCAGCATCCAGCCCCACATCAGCATCCAGCCCCACATCAGCATCCAGCCCCACATCAGCATCCAGCCTCACATCAGCATCCAGCCCCACATCAGCATCCAGCCCCACATCAGCATCCAGCCTCACATCAGCATCCAGCCCCACATCAGCATCCAGCCCCACATCAGCATCCTGCCCCACATCAGCATCCAGCCCCACATCAGCATCCAGCCCCAGATCAGCATCCAGCCCCACATCAGCATCCTGCCCCACCCTGAAACATCAGCATCCTGCCCCACATCAGCATCCAGCCCCACATCAGCATCCAGCCTCACATCAGCATCCAGCCCCACATCAGCATTCTGCCCCACATCAGCATCCAGCCCCACATCAGCATCCAGCCCCACATCAGCATCCAGCCCCACATCAGCATCCAGCCCCACATCAGCATCCAGCCCCACATCAGCATCCTGCCCCACATCAGCATTCTGCCCCACATCAGCATCCAGCCTCACATCAGCATCCAGCCCCACATCAGCATCCTGCCCCACATCAGCATCCAGCCCCACATCAGCATCCAGCCCCACCCTGAAACATCAGCATCCTGCCCCACATCAGCATCCAGCCCCACATCAGCATCCTGCCCCACATCAGCATCCTGCCCCACATCAGCATCCAGCCCCACATCAGCATCCTGCCCCACATCAGCATCCAGCCCCACATCAGCATCCAGCCCCACCCTGAAACATCAGCATCCTGCCCCACATCAGCATCCTGCCCCACATCAGCATCCTGCCCCACATCAGCATCCAGCCCCACCCTGAAACATCAGCATCCTGCCCCACATCAGCATCCAGCCCCACATCAGCATCCAGCCCCACATCAGCATCCAGCCCCACCCTGAAACATCAGCATCCTGCCCCACATCAGCATCCAGCCCCACATCAGCATCCAGCCCCACATCAGCATCCAGCCCCACATCAGCATCCAGCCCCACATCAGCATCCTCCCCACATCAGCATCCAGCCCCACATCAGCATCCAGCCCCACCCTGAAACATCAGCATCCTGCCCCACATCAGCATCCAGCCCCACCCTGAAACATCAGCATCCTGCCCCACATCAGCATCCAGCCCCACATCAGCATCCTGCCCCACCCTGAAACATCAGCATCCTGCCCCACATCAGCATCCTGCCCCACATCAGCATCCTGCCCCACATCAGCATCCTGCCCCACATCAGCATCCTGCCCCACATCAGCATCCAGCCCCACATCAGCATCCAGCCCCACATCAGCATCCAGCCCCACATCAGCATCCTGCCCCACATCAGCATCCAGCCCCACATCAGCATCCAGCCCCACCCTGAAACATCAGCATCCAGCCCCACATCAGCATCCTGCCCCACATCAGCATCCTGCCCCACCCTGAAACATCAGCATCCTGCCCCACATCAGCATCCAGCCCCACATCAGCATCCTGCCCCACCCTGAAACATCAGCATCCTGCCCCACATCAGCATCCAGCCGCACATCAGCATCCAGCCCCACATCAGCATCCTGCCCCACATCAGCATCCTGCCCCACCCTGAAACATCAGCATCCAGTTCCACATCAGCATCCAGCCCCACATCAGCATCCAGCCTCACATCAGCATCCTGCCCCACATCAGCATCCTGCCCCACCCTGAAACATCAGCATCCAGCCCCACATCAGCATCCTGCCCCACCCTGAAACATCAGCATCCAGTTCCACATCAGCATCCAGCCCCACATCAGCATCCAGCCTCACATCAGCATCCAGCCCCACATCAGCATCCTGCCCCACATCAGCATCCAGCCCCACATCAGCATCCTGCCCCACATCAGCATCCAGCCCCACATCAGCATCCAGCCCCACATCAGCATCCTGCCCCACCCTGAAACATCAGCATCCAGCCCCACATCAGCATCCTGCCCCACCCTGAAACATCAGCATCCAGTTCCACATCAGCATCCAGCCCCACATCAGCATCCAGCCTCACATCAGCATCCAGCCCCACATCAGCATCCTGCCCCACATCAGCATCCAGCCCCACATCAGCATCCTGCCCCACATCAGCATCCTGCCCCACATCAGCATCCTGCCCCACCCTGAAACAACAGCATCCAGCCCCACATCAGCATCCAGCCCCACCCTGAAACATCAGCATCCTGCCCCACATCAGCATCCAGCCCCACATCAGCATCCTGCCCCACATCAGCATCCAGCCCCACATCAGCATCCAGCCCCACATCAGCATCCTGCCCCACATCAGCATCCAGCCCCACCCTGAAACATCAGCATCCAGCCCCACATCAGCATCCAGCCCCACATCAGCATCCAGCCCCACCCTGAAACATCAGCATCCAGCCCCACATCAGCATCCAGCCCCACATCAGCATCCTGCCCCACCCTGAAACAACAGCATCCAGCCCCACATCAGCATCCTGCCCCACATCAGCATCCTGCCCCACATCAGCATCCTCCCCACATCAGCATCCAGCCCCACATCAGCATCCTGCCCCACATCAGCATCCAGCCCCACATCAGCATCCTGCCCCACATCAGCATCCAGCCCCACATCAGCATCCAGCCCCACATCAGCATCCTGCCCCACATCAGCATCCAGCCCCACCCTGAAACATCAGCATCCTGCCCCACATCAGCATCCAGCCCCACATCAGCATCCTGCCCCACATCAGCATCCTGCCCCACATCAGCATCCTGCCCCACATCAGCATCCTGCCCCACATCAGCATCCAGCCCCACATCAGCATCCTGCCCCACATCAGCATCCAGCCACACATCAGCATCCAGCCCCACATCAGCATCCTGCCCCACATCAGCATCCTGCCCCACATCAGCATCCTGCCCCACATCAGCATCCAGCCACACATCAGCATCCTGCCCCACCCTGAAACATCAGCATCCAGCCCCACATCAGCATCCTGCCCCACATCAGCATCCTGCCCCACATCAGCATCCTGCCCCACATCAGCATCCAGCCTCACATCAGCATCCTGCCCCACCCTGAAACATCAGCATCCTGCCCCACATCAGCATCCAGCCCCATCCTGAAACATCAGCATCCAGCACCACATCAGCATCCTGCCCCACATCAGCATCCAGCCCAACATCAGCATCCACACACCCCCTGCCCTTCCTCACCCACCCTGTCCTTCCTTACCCATCCCCTGCCCTCCCACAGCCACCACCTGCCCTTCCACACCCACGCCCTGCCCTTCCTCACCCACCCCTTGCCCTTCCTCACCCACCCTCTGCCCTTCCTCACCCACCCCTTGCCCTCCCACAGCCACCACCTGCCCTTCTACACTCACCCTTGCCCTTCCTCACCCCCATCCTGCCCTTCCTCACCCACCCTCTGCCCTTCCACACCCACCCCCTGCCCATCCACACCCACCCCTTGCCCCTCCCCACCCACCCCCTGCCCCTCCTCACCCACCCCCCTGCCCCTCCTCACCCACATCCTGCCCTTCCTCACCCACCCCCTGTCCTTCCACACCCACCCCCTGCCCTTCCACACCCACCCCTGCCCCTCCTCACCCACCACCTGCCCTTCCTCACACACCCCCTTCCCTTCGACCCCCACCACCTGCCCTTCCTCACCCACCCCTGCCCTTCCACACCACCCCCTGCCCTTTCACGCCCACCCCCTGCCCTTCCACACACACCCCCTGCCGTTTTACACACACGCCCTGCCCTTCCTCACACACCCCCTGCCTTCCCACCCCCACCCCCTGCCCTCCCACCCCCACCCCCTGCCCTTCCACACACCCCCTGCCCTCCCACCCCCTGCCCTTCCACACACACCCTGCCCTCCCACCCCCACCCCTGCCCTTCCCCACACACCCCCTGCCCTCCCACCTCTGCCCTTCCTCACCCACCCCTGCCCTTCCTCACCCACTCCCTGCCCTTCCTCACCCCCCCTGCCCTTCCACACACACACCCTGCCCTTCCACACCCTCCCCTGCCCTTCCACACCCACCCCTGCCCTTCCACCCCCACTCCCTGCCGATCCTCAGCCACCCCTGCCCTTCCATACACACCCCCTTCCCCTCCACCCCCACCCCATGCCCTTCCACACCCACAGCCTGCCCTTCCACACCAACGCCTGCCCTTCCACACCACCCCGGCCCTTCCTCACCCACTCGCTGCTCTTCCTCACCCATCCCCTGCCCTTCCACACCCACCCTGCTCTTCCACACCCTCCCCTGCCCTTCCTCACCCACCCCCTTCCCTTCCACACCCACCCCCAGCCCCTCCACCCACACCGCCTGCCCTTCCACACCCACCCCCTGCCCTTCCTCACCCACTTCTGCCCTTCCACACCACCCCCTGACCTTCCTCACCCACCCCCATCCCCTCCTCACACACCCCCTGCCCTCCCACCCCCACCCACTGCCCTTCCACACCCACCCCATGCCCTTCCACACACACACCCTGCCCTTCCACACACACACCCTGCTCTTCCACACCCTCCCCTGCCCTTCCTCACCCACCCCCTGCCCTTCCACCCCCACCACCTGCCGGTCCTCACACACACCCTGCCCTTCCTCACACACCCCCTGCCCTTCCTCACCCACCATTGCCCATCCACAGCCACCCCCTGCCCTTCCTCACCCATCCCTGCCCTCCCACACCCACCCCTGCCCTTCCTCACCTACCCCTACCCTTCCACACCCACCCCCTGCCCCTGCTCACCCACCCCCTGCCCCTCCTCACCCACCTCCCTGCCCCTCCCCCCATCCTGCCCTTCCTCACCCACCCCCTGCCCTTCCACACCCACCCCCTGCCCATCCACACCCACCCCTTGCCCCTCCTCACCCACCCCCCTGCCCCTCCTCACCCACCCCCCTGCCCCTCCTCACCCACATCCTGCCCTTCCTCACCCACCCCCTGTCCTTTCACACCCACCCCCTGCCCTTCCACACCCACCCCTGCCCCTCCTCACCCACCACCTGCCCTTCCTCACACACCCCCTTCCCTTCGACCCCCACCACCTGCCGTTCCTCACCCACCCCTGCCCTTCCACACCACCCCATGCCCTTTCACGCCCACCCCCTGCCCTTCCACGCCCACCCCTGCCCTTCCTCACACACCCCCTGCCGTTTTACACACACGCCCTGCCCTTCCTCACACACCCCCTGCCTTCCCACCCCCACCCCCTGCCCTCCCACCCCCACCCCCTGCCCTTCCACACCCCCCCTGCCCTCCCAACCCCACCCCCTGCCCTTCCACACACCCCCTGCCCTCCCACCCCCACCCCTGCCCTTCCCCACACACCCCCTGCCCTCCGACCCCTGCCCTTCCTCACCCACCCCTGCCCTTCCTCACCCACTCCCTGCCCTTCCTCACCCACTCCCTGCCCTTCTGCACCCCCCTGCCCTTCCACACACACACCCTGCCCTTCCGCACCCTCCCCTGCCCTTCCACACCCACCCCTGCCCTTCCACCCCCACTCCCTGCCGATCCTCAGCCACCCCTGCCCTTCCATACACACCCCCTTCCCCTCCACCCCCACCCCATGCCCTTCCACACCCACAGCCTGCCCTTCCACACCACCCCCTGCCCTTCCACACCACCCCCGGCCCTTCCTCACCCACTCCCTGCTCTTCCTCACCCATCCCTTGCCCTCCCACACCCACCCCCTGCCCTTCCACACCCACCCCCTGCCCCTCCTCACCCACCCCCTGCCCCTCCTCACCCACCCCTCTGCCCCTCCTCACCCACATCCTGCCCTTCCTCACCCACCCCCTGTCCTTCCACACCCACCCCCTGCCCTTCCACATCCACCCCTGCCCCTCCTCACCCACCACCTGCCCTTCCTCACACACCCCCTTCCCTTCGACCCCCCACCACCTGCCCTTCCTCACCCACCCCTGCCCTTCCACACCACCCCCTGCCCTTCCACGCCCACCCACTGCCCTTCCATGCCCACCCCTGCCCTTCCTCACACACCCCCTGCCGTTTCACACACACGCCCAACCCTTCCTCACACACCCCCTGCCTTCCCACCCCACCCCCTGCCCTCCCACCCCCACCCCCTGCCCTCCCACCCCCACCCCCTCCCCTTCCACACACCCCCTGCCCTTCCACCCCACCCCCTGCCCTTCCCCACACACCCCCTGCCCTTCCACGCCCACCCACTGCCCTTCCATGCCCACCCCTGCCCTTCCTCACACACCACCTGCCGTTTCACACACACGCCCAACCCTTCCTCACACAACCCCTGCCTTCCCACCCCCACCCCCTGCCCTCCCACCCCCACCCCCTGCCCTCCCACCCCCACCCCCTCCCCTTCCACACACCCCCTGCCCTCCCACCCCACCCCCTGCCCTTCCCCACACACCCCCTGCCCTCCCACCCCTGCCCTTCCTCACCCACCCCCTGCCCTTCCTCACTCATTCCCTGCCCTTCCACACCCCCCCTGCCCTTCCACACACACACCCTGCCCTTCCACACCCTCGCCTGCCCTTCCTCACCCACTCCTGCCCTTCCACCCCCACTCCCTGCCGATCCTCAGCCACCCCTGCCCTTCCATACACACCCCCTTCCCCTCCACCCCCACCCCATGCCCTTCCACACCCACACCCTGCCCTTCCACACCCACACCCTGCCCTTCCACACCACCCCCGGCCCTTCCTCACCCACTCCCTGCTCTTCCTCGCCCACCCCCTGCCCTTCCACGCCCACCCCCTGCCCTTCCTCACCCACACCTGCCCTTCCACCCCCACCCCCTGCCGATCCTCAGCCACCCCTGCCCTTCCACACACACCCCCTTCCCCTCCACCCCCACCCCCTGCCCTTCCACCCCCACCCCCTGCCCTTCCACACACACCTCCTGCCCTTCTACACACACACCCTGCCCTTCCACACCCTGCCCTTCCACACCCACCCCTGCCCTTCCTCACCCACCCCTGCCCTTCCACCCCCACCCCCTGCCCATCCTCAGCCACCCCCTGCCACTCCTCACCCACCTCATGCCCTTCCTCACACAACCCCTTCCCTTCGACCCCCACCCCATGCAGTTCCACCCCCACCACGTGCCCTTCCACACCCACCCCCTGCCCTTCCTCTCCCACCCCTGCCCTTCCACACCACTCCCTGCCCTTCCACGCCCACCCCCTGCCCTTCCACGCCCGCCCCCTGCCCTTCCACACCCAACCCCTGCCCTTCCTCACACACCCCCTGCCCTTCCACACACACACCCTGCCCTTCCACACACACACCCTGCCCTTCCTCACCCACCCCTGCCCTCCCACCCCCGCCCCCTGCCCCTCCTCCCACACCCTGCCCCTCCTCACCCCCTGCCCTTCCTCACCCATCCCCTGCCCTTCCTCACCCACCCCCTGCCCTTCCACACCACCCCCTTCCCTTCCACACCCACCCCCTGCCCCTCAACCCCCACCCCCTGCCCTTCCACACCCACACCCTGCCCTTCCAACCCCACCCCCTGCCCTTCCTCACCCACCCCCTGCCCTTCCACACCACCCCCTGCCCCTCCACGCCCACCCCCTGCCCCTCCACGCCCACAACCTGCCCCTCCTCACACACCCCCTGCCCTTCCTCACCCACACTCTGCCCTACCACCCCCACCCCTGCCCTTCCTCACCCAACCCTGCCCTTCCTCAACCAGCCCCTGCCCTCCCACCCCCACCCCCTGCCCTTTCTCACCCACCCCCTGCCCTTTCTCACCCACCCCCTGCCCTCCCACACCCACCCCTGCCCCTCCACGTCCACCCCCTGCCCCTCCTCACACACCCCCTGCCCTCCCACCCCCACCCCTGCCCTTCCACCCCCACTCCCTGCCCTTCCTCACCCACACCTGCCCTTCCTCACCCACCCCTTTCCCTCCCACCCCCACCCCCTGCCCTTTCTCACCCAACCCTGCCCTCCCACACCCACCCCTGCCCTCCCACGCCCACCACTGCCCTTCCTCACTGACCCCTGCCCTTCCTCACCCATTCCCTGAACTTCCTCACACACCCCCTGCCCTTCCTCACACACCCCCTGCCCTTCCACACCCACCCTGTGCCCTTCCACCCCCACCCCCTGCCCTTCCTCTCCCACCCCTGCCCTTCCACACCACTCCCTGCCCTTCCACGCCCACCCCCTGCCCTTCCACGCCCACCCCCTGCCCTTCCACACCCACCCCCTGCCCTTCCTCACACACCCCCTGCCCTTCCACACACACACCCTGCCCTTCCACACACACACCCTGCCCTTCCACACACACACCCTGCCCTTCCTCACCCACCCCTGCCCTCCCACCCCGCCCCCTGCCCCTCCTCCCATACCCTGCCCCTCCTCACCCCCCTGCCCTTCCTCACCCATCCCCTGCCCTTCCTCACCCACCCCCTGCCCTTCCACACCACCCCCTTCCCTTCCACACCCACCCCCTGCCCCTCAACCCCCACCCCCTGCCCTTCCACACCCACACCCTGCCCTTCCACCCCCACCCCCTGCCCTTCCTCACCCACCCCCTGCCCTTCCACACCACCCCCTGCCCTTCCTCACCCACTCCCTCCCCTTCCTCGCCCACCCCCTGCCCTTCCACGCCCACCCCCTGCCCCTCCACGCCCACACCCTGCCCCTCCTCACACACACCCTGCCCTCCCACCCCCACCCCTGCCCTTCCACCCCCACCCCTGCCCTTCCTCAACCAGCCCCTGCTCTCCCACCCCCACCCCCTGCCCTTTCTCACCCACCCCCTGCCCTTTCTCACCCACCCCCTGCCCTCCCACCCCCACCCCTGCCCTTCCACCCCCACTCCCTGCCCTTCCTCACCCACACCTGCCCTTCCACACTCACCCCTTGCCCTCCCACCCCCACCCCCTGCCCTTTCTCACTCAACCCTGCCCTCCCACACCCACCCCTGCCCTCCCACGCCCACCCCTGCCCTTCCTCACCGACACCTGCCCTTCCTCACCCACCCCCTGACTTCCTCACCCATTCCCTGAACTTCCTCACACACCCCCTGCCCTTCCTCACACACCCCCTGCCCTTCCTCACCCACCACTGCCCTTCCTCAGCCACCCCCTGCCCTTCCTCACCCACCCCCTGCCCTCCCACACCCACCCCTGCCTTTCCTCACCCACCCTCTCCCACACCCACACACTGCTCTTCCACACCCTGCTCTTCCACCCCCACCCCCTGCATTTCCTCACCTACCCCTAACCTCCCACACCCAACCCCTGCCCTTCCTCACCCACCCCCTGCCCTTCCTCACCCAACCCCTGCCCTCCCACATCCAGCCCTGCCCTCCCACACCCACCCCTGCCCTCCCACACCCACCCCCTGCCCTCCCACACCCACCCCCTGCCCTCCCACACACCCCCTGCCCTCCCACACGCCCCCTGCCCTCCCACACACCCCCTGCCCTTCAACACCCACCCTCTGCACTTCCACCCCCACCCTCTGCCCATCCACATCCTCTGCCCGTCATCCCCCAACCCCTGCCCATCCACACCAGTCCCCTGCCCTTCCCCTCCCTTCCCCGCCCGTCCACATCCTCTGCTTTTCCCATCCAGCCCCCTGCCCTTCCTCACCCACCCTACCCTTCCTCACCCACCCCCTGCCCTTCCTCACCCACCCCCTGCCCTTCCTCACCCACCCCTGCCCTTCCTCACCCACCTCCTGCCCTTCCACACCCATCCCCTTCCCTTCGACCCCCATGCAATGCCGGTCCACACCCACCCCCTGCCCCTCCACCCCACCCCCTGCCCTTCCACCCCCACCCCCTGCCCTTCCGCACCCACCCCCTGCCCTTCCACCCCCACCCCCTGCCCTTCCACACCCACCCCCTGCCCTTCCACATCCACCCCCTGCCCGTCCACCCCCACCCCCAGCCCTTCCACACACACACCCTGCCCTTCCACCCACACCCCCTGCCCTTACTCACACACAAACCCTGCCCTTCCACCCCCACCCCTGCCCTTCCTCACCCACCCCCTGCCCTCCCACCCCCACCCCCTGCCCCTCCACACCCACACCCTGCCCTTCCACACCCACCCCCTGCCCTCCCTGACCCACCCCCTGCCCTTCCTCACCCAATCCCTGCCCTTCCTCGCCCACCCCTGCTCTTCCACGCCCACCCCCATCCCCTCCTCACACACACCCTGCCCTCCCACCCCCACCCACTGCCCTTCCACACCCACCCCATGCCCTTCCTCACCCACCCCTGCCCTTACTCACCCACCCCCTGCCCTTACTCACCCACCCCCTCCCACCCCCACCCCCTGCCCTTTATCACCCACCCCTTGCCCTCCCACACCCACCCCTGCCCTCAACGCCCACCACTGCCCTTCCTCACCCATTCCCTGCCATTCCTCGCACACCCCCTGCCCTTCCTCACACACCCCCTGCCCTTCCTCACACACACCCTGCCCTTCCTCAGCCACCACTGCCCTTCCTCAGCCACCCCCTGCCCTTCCTCACCCAACCCCTGCCCTCCCACACCCACCCTGGCCCTTCCTCACCCACCCCCTCCCACACACACACCCTGCTCTTCCATAACCCCCCCCCCGCTCTTCCACCCCACCCCCTGCCCTTCCTCGCCTACCCCTACCCTCCCACACCCAACCCCTGCCCTTCCTCACCCACCCCGCCCTTCCTCACCCACCCCCTCCCACACCCACACCCTGCTCTTCCATACCCACCCCCTGCTCTTCCACCCCCACCCCCCTGCCCTTCCTCACCTACCCCTACCCTCCCACACCCAACCCCTGCCCTTCCTCACCCACCCCCTCCCACACCCACACCCTGCTCTTCCATACCCACCACCTGCTCTTCCACCCCCACCCCCTGCCCTTCCTCACCCACCCCTGCCCTTCCTCACCCACCCCTACCCTTCCTCACCCACCCCCTGCCCTCCCACCCCCACCCCCTGCCCCTCCACCCCCACCCTCTGCCCTTCCACACCCACCCCCTGCCCTCCCTGACCCACCCCCTGCCCTTCCTCACCCAATCCCTGCCCTTCCTCGCCCACCCCTGCTCTTTCACGCCCACCCCCATCCCCTCCTCACAAACCCCCTGCCCTCCCACCCCCACCCACTGCCCTTCCACACCCACCCCATGCCCTTCCTCACCCACCCCTGCCCTTACTCACCCACCCCCTGCCCTTACTCACCCACCCCCTGCCCTCCCACCCCCACCCCCTGCCCTTTCTCACCCACCCCTTGCCCTCCCACACCCACCCCTGCCCTCAACGCCCACCACTGCCCTTCCTCACCCATTCCCTGCCATTCCTCGCACACCCCCTGCCCTTCCTCACACCCCCCCTGCCCTTCCTCACACACACCCTGCCGTTCCTCAGCCACCACTGCCCTTCCTCAGCCACCCCCTGCCCTTCCTCACCCACCCCCTGCCCTCCCACACCCACCCCTGCCCTTCCACCCCCACTCCCTGCCCTTCCTCACCCACACCTGCCCTTCCTCACCCACCCCTTGCCCTCTCACACCCACCCCCTGCCCTTTCTCACCCAACCCTGCCCTCCCACGCCCATCCCTGGCTTTCCTCACCGACCCCTGCCCTTCCTCACCCACCCCCTCCCACACCCACACCCTGCTCTTCCATACCCACCCCCTGCTCTTCCACCCCCACCCCCTGCCCTTCCTCACCCACCCCTGCCCTTCCTCACCCAACCCCTGTCCTTCCACCCCCACCCCCTGCCCTTCCACCCCCACCCCCTGCCCTCCCACACCCACCCCTGCCCTCCCACACCCACCCCCTGCCCTCCCACATCCAGCCCTGCCCTTCCTCACCCACCCCTACCCTTCCTCACCCACCCCCTGCCCTCCCACCCCCACCCCCTGCCCCTCCACCCCCACCCCCTGCCCTTCCACCCCCACCCCCTGCCCTCCCTGACCCACCCCCTGCCCTTCCTCACCCAATCCCTGCCCTTCCTCACCCACCCCTGCTCTTCCATGCCCTCCCCATCCCCTCCTCACACACCCCCTGCCCTCCCACCCCCACCCACTGCCCTTCCACACCCACCCCATGCCCTTCCTCACCCACCCCTGCCCTTACTCACCCACCCCCTGCCCTTACTCACCCACCCCCTGCCCTCCCACCCCCACCCCCTGCCCTTTCTCACCCACCCCTTGCCCTCCCACACCCACCCCTGCCCTCAACGCCCACCACTGCCCTTCCTCACCCATTCCCTGCCATTCCTCGCACACCCCCTGCCCTTCCTCACACACCCCCTGCCCTTCCTCACCCACCCCCTGCCCTCCCACACCCACCCCTGCCCTTCCACCCCCACTCCCTGCCCTTCCTCACCCACACCTGCCCTTCCTCACCCACCCATTGCCCTCTCACCCCCACCCCCTGCCCTTTCTCACCCAACCCTGCCCTTCCTCACCGACCCCTGCCCTTCCTCACCCACCCCCTGACTTCCTCACCCATTCCCTGAACTTCCTCACACACCCCCTGCCCTTCCTCACACACACCCTGCCCTTCCACACCCACCACTGCCCTTCCTCAGCCACCCCCTGCCCTTCCTCACCCACCCCCTGCCCTCCCACACCCACCCCTGCCTTTCCTCACCCACCCCCTCCCACACCCACACACTGCTCTTCCACACCCACACCCTGCTCTTCCACCCCCACCCCCTGCCTTTCCTCACCTACCCCTACCCTCCCACACCCAACCCCTGCCCTTCCTCACCCACCCCCTGCCCTCCCACATCCAGCCCTGCCCTCCCACACCCACCCCTGCCCTCCCACACCCACCCCCTGCCCTCCCACACCCACCCCCTGCCCTCCCACACACCCCCTGCCCTCCCACACACCCCCTGCCCTCCCACACACCCCCTGCCCTTCCACACACCCCCTGCCCTTCCTCACCCACCCCTTGCCCTTCCTCACCCACCCCCTGCCCTCTCACAGCCACCACCTGCCCTTCTACACCCACCCTTGCCCTTCCTCACCCCCGCTGCCCTTCCTCACCAACCCCCTGCCCTTCCTCACCCACCCTCTGCACTTCCACCCCCACCCTCTGCCCATCCACATCCTCTGCCCGTCATCCCCCAACCCCTGCCCATCCACACCAGTCCCCTGCCCTTCCCCTCCCTTCCCCGCCCGTCCACATCCTCTGCTTTTCCCATCCAGCCCCCTGCCCTTCCTCACCCACCCTACCCTTCCGCACCCACCCCCTGCCCTTCCGCACCCACACCCTGCCCTTCACCCACCCCCTGCCCTTCCTCACCCACCCCCTGCCCTTCCGGACCAACCCCCTGCCCTTCCTTACCCACCCCCTGCCCTCCCACACCCACCCACTGCCCTCCCACACCCACCCCCTGCCCTCCCACACCCAACCCCTACCCTTCCGCACCCACCCCCTGCCCTTCCTCACCCACCCCCTGCCCTTCCTCACCCACCCCCTGCCCTTCCTCACCCACCCCTGCCCTTCCTCACCCAGCCCCTGCCCTTCCACACCCATCCCCTTCCCTTCGACCCCCACGCAATGCCGGTCCACACCCACCCCCTGCCCCTCCACCCCACCCCCTGCCCTTCCTCACCCACCCCTGCCCTTCCTCACCCACCCCCTGCCCTTCCACACCCATCCCCTTCCCTTCGACCCCCACGCAATGCCGGTCCACACCCACCCCCTGCCCCTCCACCCCACCCCCTGCCCTTCCACCCCCACCCCCAGCCCTTTCGTACCCACACCCTGCCCTTCCACCCCCACCCCCTGCCCTTCCACACCCACCCCCTGCCCTTCCACATCCACCCCCTGCCCGTCCACCCCCACCCCCACCCCCTGCCCTTCCACACACACACCCTGCCCTTCCACCCCCACCCCCTGCCCTTACTCACACACAAACCTTGCCCTTCCACCCCCACCCCCTGCCCTTCCTCACCCACCCCCTGCCCTCCCACCCCCACCCCCTGCCCCTCCACACCCACCCCCTGCCCTTCCACACCCACCCCCTGCCCTCCCTGACCCACCCCCTGCCCTTCCTCACCCAATCCCTGCCCTTCCTCGCCCACCCCTGCTCTTCCACGCCCACCCTCATCCCCTCCTCACACACCCCCTGCCCTCCCACCCCCACTCACTGCCCTTCCATACCCACCCCATGCCCTTCCTCACCCACCCCTGCCCTTACTCACCCACCCCCTGCCCTTACTCACCCACCCCCTGCCCTCCCACTCCCACCCCCTGCCCTTTCTCACCCACCCCTTGCCCTCCCACACCCACCCCTGCCCTCAACACCCACCACTGCCCTTCCTCACCCATTCCCTGCCATTCCTCGCACACCCCCTGCCCTTCCTCAGCCACCACTGCCCTTCCTCAGCCACCCCCTGCCCTTCCTCACCCACCCCCTGCCCTCCCACACCCACCCCTGCCCTTCCTCACCCACCCCCTCCCACACACACACCCTGCTCTTCCATACCCCCCCTGCTCTTCCACCCCACCCCCTGCCCTTCCTCGCCTACCCCTACCCTCCCACACCCAACCCCTGCCCTTCCTCACCCACCCCTGCCCTTCCTCACCCACCCCCTCCCACACCCACACCCTGCTCTTCCATACCCACCCCCTGCTCTTCCACCCCCACCCCCCTGCCCTTCCTCACCTACCCCTACCCTCCCACACCCAACCCCTGCCCTTCCTCACCCACCCCCTCCCACACCCACACCCTGCTCTTCCATACCCACCCCCTGCTCTTCCACCCCCACCCCTGCCCTTCCTCACCCAACCCCAGTCCTTCCACCCCCACCCCCTGCCCTTCCACCCCCACCCCCTGCCCTCCCACACCCACCCCTGCCCTTCTACACCCACCCTTGCCCTTCCTCACACACCCCCAGCCCTTCCTCACCCACCCCTTGCCCTTCCTCACCCACCCCCTGCCCTCCCACAGCCACCACCTGCCCTTCTACACCCACCCTTGCCCTTCCTCACACACCCCCTGCTTATTGTCACAAGTTGGCTTCAAATGAAGTTACTGTGAAAAGCCCCTAGTCGCCACATTCCGGCGCCTGTTCGGGGAGGCTGGTACGGGAATTGAACCGTGCTGCTGGCCTGCCTTGGTCTGGTTTCAAAGCCAGCAATTTAGCCCTGTGCATGCTCCGTGATACATGTTTCCTGGGACAGGTGCATGCTCCGTGATACATGTTCCCTGGGACAATTGGGTGATTTGTGGTACATGTTTGCTGGTATTGGTGCATGCTCCACATACATGTTCCCTGGGACAGGTGTGTGCTCTTTGCTATGCAAGCCGCAGTAATGCCAATGGTGGCTGTATTCATTGACAGGTGGATTGGAACCGTGTCAAGAGGACCTTTGGCTGCTGTGACAGGAGATGGTGAGTATTTTATTGAACTGAACTGAAAGCCTGGACTCGTTTTCTGTGCTGATGCTGGTCAGTAACCCAAATGGGAGTGCGCTGTTCAGTATTGGCCAGGTAGGGGTTCAATTTAAATCAGGGTTCCTCCCAGTTTATTCACCTCCTCCTGGACAATCCATTTTTTGGTTGCAGTTGAGCAGATGAATGGTAATGAATGTGTTACTCATTTTCACCCAGGTAGTGTTGCAGCAGTTTTACTGAATGCTTTGCACAAACCTGTTGAGTGTCCAGCCTTTTGCCCTTCACAGTTGCTGTTCAGAGTTTGTGCTGATGTGGCCATCTCTCCGCCCAAATAAAGTACATTGGAAAAACCTCCAGTCGAATATCCGGCCATTCTGGGGCATGAGGTGAGCTGTAAGTCTACCTGATTAGTGACAAGCATTCTGACACTTTTTTCATTGATGCAAACTCTTGGGTCAACACAACATATGGATTAGCAATAGCAGGAGGCCATTCGGCCCCTCAAACCATTCTGTAAGTACATACTGATCTGATTGTGTCAAAGAACAAAGAAAAGTACAGCACAGGAACAGGCCCTTCGGCCCTCCAAGCCTGTGGCGACCATGCTGTCCGCAACTTCACATTCTGCTGACCCCCCAATGACCTTTGACTTCTTGTTAGTCAACGGTCTGTCTACCTCTGCCTTCAAAATATTGAATGACCCCAACTCTACCAATCTCTGTGGGACTGAGCTCCAGAATTGCCATCCCCTGAGAGGGAGAAAGTCTTCTCATCTCCAAATTAAATATGACCCCTTGTTCTAGTCCCTCCCACAAGAGGTAACATCCTTTCAGTTTCCACCCTATCGCAAACTCCCTTCAGAATCTGTATCCACCAGACTGACACACCGTGGCAGACTGTACCCACCAGACTGACACACAGTGGCAGACTGTACTCACCAGACTGACACACAGTGGCAGACTGCACCCACCAGACTGACACACAGTGGCAGACTGTACCCACCAGATTGGCTCAGTGGCAGACTGTAGCCACCTGACTTACACACAGTGGCAGACTGTACCCACCAGACTGACACACAGTGGCAGACTGTACCCACCAGACTGACACACAGTGGCAGACTGTACCCACCAGACTGACTCAGTGGCAGACTGTACCGGCCTGACTGACACACAGTGGCAGACTGTACCCACCAGACTGACACACAGTGGCAGACTGTACCCACCAGACTGACACACAGTGGCAGACTGTACCCACCAGACTGACACACAGTGGCAGACTGTACCCACCAGACTGACAGACAGTGGCAGACTGTACCCACCAGACTGACACACAGTGGCAGACTGTACCCACCAGACTGACACACAGTGGCAGACTGTACCCACCAGATTGACTCAGTGGCAGACTGTAGCCACCTGACTTACACACAGTGGCAGACTGTACCCACCAGACTGACTCAGTGGCAGACTGTACCGGCCTGACTGACACACAGTGGCAGACTGCACCCACCAGACTGACACACAGTGGCAGACTGTACCGGCCTGACTGACACACAGTGGCAGACTGTACCCACCAGACTGACACACAGTGGCAGACTGTACCCACCAGACTGACACACAGTGGCAGACTGTACCCACCAGACTGACACACAGTGGCAGACTGTACCCACCAGATTGACTCAGTGGCAGACTGTAGCCACCTGACTTACACACAGTGGCAGACTGTACCCACCAGACTGACTCAGTGGCAGACTGTACCGGCCTGACTGACACACAGTGGCAGACTGTACCCACCAGACTGACACACAGTGGCAGACTGTACCCACCAGACTGACACACAGTGGCAGACTGTACCCACCAGACTGACACACAGTGGCTAACTGTACCCTATAGACTGACACACAGTGGCAGACTGTACCCACCAGACTGACAGACAGTGGCAGACTGTACCCACCAGACTGACACACAGTGGCAGACTGTACCCACCAGACTGACACACAGTGGCAGACTGTACCCACCAGACTGACACACAGTGGCAGACTGTACCCACCAGACTGACACACAGTGGCTAACTGTATCTATAGACTGATGCTCGGTGGAAGACAGGATCGCCTCTCTGGCAGTGACTACAGGTCTGGCTATCATGACTCAGAACAAGATGCCAGGACCCAAGCTCTGCCACAAGCTGTAAGGACACCTGCAGATGCCAGCCAAGACTGTGCTGGCACTGCCAGTAATGGCTGTGGTCACCTGTGCCCCTCTCTTTCCCTGCTCTTTTCCAATATGCTATTGAGGTGTTCTGTGGTAGCGGCTCCCTGGAATAGGAAGTAGATTCATCTTCTCCAAAGATCACCCTAGCATCTGAGTGTGATTCTGCTTACAGTCAGATAGCAAGTCCCTTACCTTCGAGTTTACTCAATTTGATGAGCATTTCAGGATCTCAAGCCGTCTTTGTTATTGAACGACGGAACAGGGTTATGGGGGTTCGTGGCCTCCTCTTGTTCCTAACTATAAAAATGTCACCGCCCACTCTGTCCGTAACGCCATCGCGGTTTCACAGTTAGAGGTGGTGGACGAAGTGAAACGCTTGTCATGACCACACTGTAGGGTATTTCCAGCTGCTGACTCTGCCCAGGGGGGTAACTGTAAACGGTTGATGCTTTACTGTAATCTGTATTCATGTCCCAACAGGGGTGAGACTGCATACATGCTGTTGTACAAGAGAGTGAAGCAGGAGGAGACTAAAGCCCTGTCTGCTCGTGGACAATAAAAGGCTGCGCCTCCCTCAGGCTGACCGATTGTGAAGAACGCAATCAGGAGCAAAATCTGATGGCGGCCGTTGCGGATGATGCACTGGCCGATGATCTTGGCTCCATGTCGCAGGTTTCTGGTGCTCATTTTGAGGAGCTGCGAGGTCTCCTGAGGAGAATAGGGGAAGCACAGGAGAGGATCCTTGTGTTCGACAGAGCACTTTTCCTGGTGGGGGTTCTTGGTTGCCAGGGCAACCGCGTGGTGGGGGTGAAGGCACTTTCAAGGCCACCCAGATGGTGTTATTATCCTGCAGTTCCTCAATAATCCGAGACATTGCTCCCTTGTGGTTATGCTGTTGATTCCTTCTTGTTGCCTTTCCTCCTGGAAAGGACGTGTCAAGTGTGAGCACGAGGGCGAGAGTCATTTGTTATCCTGTGTTAGAAAAAAACACATTGAGTTGATAATGTGATATGTGCTTTGTACAGTTTTACTCCTGCCTTTTATTATGTGCTGTAATCCTTGTGGCTAGAGGAAGGCAGTGCTTCTCTCATTGATGGTGAACATGAGTGGGGTGGGGTGATGGGTGATTGGTTGGTGTGGTGGTGGTTGGGAGGGTTTATTAGTCCTCACTTGGATTGAGGATTGCCCCCAGTTAGGACTAATTATATCAGATTTCTATTTTGGTTTTTTTGTTACTTTGAATATAAATATCCGTGCTAATCTCCCTTAAGGCCCAGGGGGCAGATTATAAATCCTGGGGAGGACTGCCTTCTTTCTGACTTCTCCTTGAGGTCTGAATGGGAGGAAATGAATGGTGGTGCACACTGAGGTGAATCCTTGATGGAATTGTTGAAGAGAGAGTCTGTCTGCCATGTCTCTATGTTGTTGGACCCCTTCTTTGGTTTGAGGGTGGGTTTGAGGGGGTGGTGTTGGACGCCCTCCTCCAGGTGGTCGTAGATGTTGGTTTCTGGAGTGTCATAGAATCATAGAATTTACAGTGCAGAAGGAGGCCATTTGGCCCATCGAGTCTGCACTGGCCCTTGGAAAGAGCACCCTACCGAGGCCCACAAAACCTATCCCCAAAACCCCACCTAACCTTTTTTGGACACTAAGGGCAATTTATCAAGGCCAATCCAACTAACCTACACATCTTTGGACTGTGGGAGGAAACCGGAGCACCCGGAGGAAACCCACGCACACACGGGGAGGATGTGCAGACTCCGCACAGACAGTGACCCAAGCCGGAATCGAACCCAGGATCCTGGAGCTGTGAAGCAACTGTGCTAACCACTGCGCTACCGTGCCTGTCCTTCTCATAGTGGTCAGATTTTCCATGTGGAAGCAGTATTTACATCTCTGTCTTGCAAGGGTGTGGAGTGTTGGGCTGTGGACCCATGGCCGGGTCCGGATCCACCTTTATCCTGTCACCCAGGTGTTCACCCAAATTTATTAATTTTATCATGTCTGGATGAATTTGTTGGGATGCACTGACCATAAAACGAATTTATAGCTGCTGGCCCTCTCTGTATAAATATGTGAAATGATGTTTGCTCATTGCTGGGCCTGAGACTGGGGTTATGTTGTGTGGTGTGGAATATGTGTAACATACATGTGTGGTTTGGCATATGTGTAACATGCATGTTGTGGGGTGTGATATATGTGTAACATATATGTGTGGTGTATATAACATGTGTGGTTTGGTATAAAGCATACGTGTAACATGTGTGCTGTGGTATATGTGTAACATGCACATTGTGTGGTGTGCTATATGTGTACCACATGTGGTGTTGCATATAGAACATAGAACATACAGTGCAGGAGGAGGCCATTCGGCCCATCGAGTCTGCACCGACCCACTTAAGCCCTCATTTCCACCCTATCCCCATGACCCAATAACCCCTCCTAACCATTTTTTGGACACTAAGGGCAATTTATCACGGCCAATCCACCTAACCTGCATGTCTTTGGACTGTGGGAGGAAACCGGAGCACCCGGAGGAAACCCACACAGACACGGGGAGAACGTGCAGACTCCGTACAGACAGTGACCCAGCGGGGAATCGAACCTGGGACCCTGGCGCTGTGAAGCCACAGTGCCTAGCCACGTGTGCTACCGTGCTGCCCCTAATGTGAAAAGTATATGTGTAACATACATGTGTGGTGTGGTATGTGTGTAACATATGTTATGTGGTGTTGTATATGTAACATGTATGTTACATGGTGTGGTATATGTGTAACATTTATGTTGAGTGGTGTATGTGTAACGTGTTGTGTGCTATATGTGTAACTTATATGTTATGTGGCATAGTATATGTGTAACACATGTTGTATGGTGCGGTATACATACAACATGTGTGGTGTGGTATGCGCATAACATATATGTTGCATAGTGTGCCATACAAAGAACAAAAGAACAAAGAAATGTACAGCACAGGAACAGGCCCTTCGGCTCTCCAAGCCCGTGCCGACCATGCTGCCCGTCTAAACTACAATCTTCTACACTTCCTGGGTCCGTATCTCTCTATTCCCATCCTATTCATGTATTTGTCAAGATGCCCCTTAAATGTCACTATCGTCCCTGCTTCCACCACCTCCTCCGGTAGCGAGTTCCAGGCACCCACTACCCTCTGCGTAAAAAACTTGCCTCGTTCATCTCCTCTAAACCTTGCCCCTCGCACCTTAAACCTATGCCCGCTAGTAATTGACCCCTCTACCCTGGGGAAAAGCCTCTGGCTATCCACTCTGTCTATGCCCCTCATAGTTTTGTAGACCTCTATCAGGTCGCCCCTCCACTTCCGTCGTTCCAGTGAGAACAAACCTAGTTTATTCAACCGCTCCTCATAGCTAATGCCCTCCATAAGAACATAAGAATAAGAACATAAGAACTAGGAGCAGGAGTAGGCCATCTGGCCCCTCGAGCCTGCTCCACCATTCAATGAGATCATGGCTGATCTTTTGTGGACTCAGCTCCACTTTCCGGCCCGAACACCATAACCCTTAATCCCTTTATTCTTCAAAAAACGATCTATCTTTATCTTAAAAACATTTAATGAAGGAGCCTCTACTGCTTCACTGGGCAAGGAATTCCATAGATTCACAACCCTTTGGGTGAAGAAGTTCCTCCTAAACTCAGTCCTAAATCTACTTCCCCTTATTTTGAGGCTATGCCCCCTAGTTCTGCTTTCACCCGCCAGTGGAAACAACCTGCCCGCATCTATTCTATCTATTCCCTTCATAATCTTATATGTTTCTATAAGATCCCCCCCTCATCCTTCTAAATTCCAACGAGTACAGCCCCAGTCTACTCAACCTCTCCTCGTAATCCAACCCCTTCAGCTCTGGGATTAACCTAGTGAATCCCCTCTGCACACCCTCCAGTGCCAGTACGTCCTTTCTCAAGTAAGGAGACCAAAGCTGAACACAATACTCCAGGTGTGGCCTCACTAACACCTTATACAATTGCAGCAGAACCTCCCTAGTCTTAAACTCCATCCCTCTAGCAATGAAGGACAAAATTCCATTTGCCTTCTTAATCACCTGTTGCACCTGAAAACCAACTTTTTGCGACTCATGCACCAGCACACCCAGATCTCTCTGCACAGCAGTATGTTTTAATATTTTATCATTTAAATAATAATCCCTTTTGCTGTTATTCCTACCAAAATGGATAACCTCACATTTGTCAACATTGTATTCCATCTGCCAGACCCTAGCCCATTCACTTAGCCTATCCAAATCCCTCTGCAGACTTCCAGTATCCTCTGCACTTTTTGCTTTACCACTTATCTTAGTGTCGTCTGCAAACTTGGACACATTGCCCTTGGTCCCCAACTCCAAATCATCTATGTAAATTGTGAACAGTTGTGGGCCCAACACTGATCCCTGAGGGACACCACTAGCTGCTGATTGTCAACCAGAGAAACACCCATTAATCCCCACTCTTTGCTTTCTATTAATTAACCAATCCTCTATCCATGCTACTACTTTCCCCTTAATGCCATGCATCTTTATCTTATGCAACAACCTTTTGTGTGGCACCTTGTCAAAGGCTTTCCAGAAATCCAGATATACCACATCCATTGGCTCCCCGTTATCTACCGCACTGTTAATGTCCTCAAAAAATTCCACTAAATTAGTTAGGCACGACCTGCCCTTTATGAACCCATGCTGCGTCTGCCCAATGGGACAATTTCCATCCAGATGCCTCGCTATTTCTTCCTTGATGATAGATTCCAGCATCTTCCCTACTACCGAAGTTAAGCTCTCTGGCCTATAATTACCCGCTTTCTGCCTACCTCCTTTTTTAAACAGTGGTGTGACGTTTGCTAATTTCCAATCCGCCGGGACCACCCCAGAGTCTAGTGAATTTTGGTAAATTATCACTCGTGCATTTGCAATTTCCCTAGCCATCTCTTTTAGCACTCTGGGATGCATTCCATCAGGTCCAGGAGACTTGTCTACCTTTAGCCCCATTAGCTTGCCCATCACTACCTCCTTGGTGATAACAATCCTGTCAATGTCCTCACCTGTCATAGCCTCATTTCCATCAGTCACTGGCATGTTATTTGTGTCTTCCACTGTGAAGACCGACCCAAAAAACCTGTTCAGTTCCTCAGCCATTTCCTCATCTCCCATTATTAAATCCCCCTTCTCATCCTCTAAAGGACCAATGTTTACCTTAGCCACTCTTTTTTGTTTTATGTATTTGTAGAAACTTTTACTATCTGTTTTTATATTCTGAGCAAGTTTACTCTCATAATCTATTTTACTTTATAGCTTTTTTAGTAGCTTTCTGTTGCCCCCTAAAGATTTCCCAGTCCTCTAGTCTCCCACTGATCTTTGCTACTTTGTATGTTTTTTCTTCAATTTGATACTCTCCCTTATTTCCTTAGATATCCACGGTCGATTTTTCCCTCTTTTTACCGTCCTTCCTTTTTGTTGGTATAAACCTTTGCTGAGCACTGTGAAAAATCACTTGGAAGGTTCTCCACTGTTCCTCAACTGTTTCACAATAAAGTCTTTGCTCCCAGTCTACCTTAGCTAGTTCTTCTCTCATCCCATTGTAATCTCCTTTGTTTAAGCACAAAACACTAGTGCTTGATTTTACCACACCACACAACATCTGTTACACATATACCACACCACACATGTATGTTACACATATACCACACCACGCACATATATGTTTCACATATACCACACCACACAACCTCCATACCAGGCAACATCCTGGTAAATCTCTTCTGCACCCTCTCTAAAGCCTCCACATCCTTCTGGTAGTGTGGCGACCAGAATTGAACACTATACTCCAAGTGTGGCCTAACTAAGGTTCTATACAGCTGCAACATGACTTGCCAATTCTTATACTCAATGCCCCGGCCAATGATGGCAAGCATGCCGTATGCCTTCTTGACTACCTTCTCCACCTGTGTTGCCCCTTTCAGTGACCTGTGGACCTGTACACCTAGGTCTCTCTGACTTTCAATACTCTTGAGGGTTCTACCATTCACTGTATATTCCCTACCTGCATTAGACCTGGAATATGGACAGTGGAATATGTGTAACATATATGTTGCATGATGTGGTATATGTGTAACATGTTGTGCGGTGTGCTATATGTGAAACATATATGTTGCATGGTGTGGTATAGTCTAACATTATATGGTTCTATAATAGGATGTTACACATGTACTGCACTATGCAACATATGTTAAACATATACAACACTGTACAACATGTATATTACACATATATCACCACCATGTAATATATATGTTATGCATCTACAACCCAATGCAACATACATGTCACACATATCACCATACAACATATGTGTCCGCACCAAGCAACATATATGTTACACAATATACCACACATATATGTTACACATATACCACACCAAGCAACATATATGTTACACATACAGCATGCCACACGTGTTACACATACTACACCACACATCATATATGTTACACATATAGCACACCATGCAACATATATGTTACACTATATCACACCATGCAACATATATGTTTCACATATAGCACACCACGCATGCATGTTACACATAATGGGTATAGAGGCACCAGAATATGCCTAATTATTGTATCGAGCCAATGATATTGCTGTTTTCCTGTCCCTCTCTGTATTCATGTATACGGAGCCTTGTTTTTATGCTGAGCTCCCTTGGTTTTGTTGCATTATTCATTAAAATGTAAAACTTCAATAAATATACTTTTACAAAATTGTAATTGTGTCATTAGGTGACGCTAGAACAAGTGACTAAAATGTCATAGAGGTATGAAAGAGTGGTTTAAAGGTGGAAAGAACGGCAGTGGGATTTAAAGAGTGAATTCATCTTGGCAGCGGATGGCAAGGTGAGTCAGTGATTACAACGAGGTTTAGTCCGATCGACATGTGCAGATCTTTTTTTTTAACAAACATTTTATTGAGGCATTTATGGTTTTATAACAGCAAAAGATACAAATACAAATGTAAACATTTCAGTACGTAACACCCCCCCCCCCCCACCAACCAACAACACACACAATTCCCTAGACCCTCCATATCCTCTTGCTGATCCCGCCTAAACTAAACTATCTCCCCTACCCACTCATTCCCTAACACAACCCCCCCTTATTGTATCTGCTGACAGTGTAGTTTTCCCCAAAGAAGTCGATAAACGGCTGCCACCTCCCTAACATTGATCCTCTCGGCGAGCTTCATTTTCTCAAGCCTGAGAAACCGAGCCATGTCGCTATCCCATACCCCAGATTTTGGGGGCTCCGAGGCCCTCCAGGATAATAGTATCCGTCTCCGGGATACCGAAGGGGCAAAGGCCAGAACATCGGCCTCTCCCGCCCCCTGGACTCCCGGGTCTTCCGACACTCCAGAAATCGCCACCTCTGGACTCGGCGCCATCCTCGTTTTTAGCACCTTGGACATGACATCGGCAAATCCCTACCAGAATCCCCTGAGCTTCAGACATGCCCAAAACATGTCCTCCACCCCAAAAAACCTGCTCATCCGGGCCACCATCATGTGTGCTCGGTGAACCACCTTGAATTGAATCAGGCTGAGCCTGGCACATAGAACATAGAACGATACAGCGCAGTACAGGCCCTTCGGCCCACGATGTTGCACCGAAACAAAAGCCATCTAACCTACACTATGCCATTATCATCCATATGCTTATCCAATAAACTTTTAAATGCCTCAATGTTGGCGAGTTCACTACTGTTGCAGGTAGGGCATTCCACGGCCTCACTACTCTTTGCGTAAAGAACCTACCTCTGACCTCTGTCCTATATCTATTACATGATGAGGACGTATTGACTCTGCTCAGAGCATCCTCCGACAGACCTGCCTCTAGCTCCTTACCCAGCTCATTTGCGCTTTACCTCCCCTATCTGGGTTCCCTCCCACTCCATAAGCTCTTTATTAATTTCTGAGATCTTCCCATCCCCCAGCCCCATTCTAGAGACTATCTTATCCTGTATCCTCTGTGGTGGTAGAAGCAGAAAGGTCAAGACCTGCCTTAGGACAAAGTCTCTCACCTGCAGATAGCGAAACCCATTCCCACCCGGCAATTCAAACTCCTCCTCCAGATCCTCCAAACAGGGAAAGCTCCCGTCGATAAACAGATTCTCCAGCCTCTCAGTACCTGCTCTCTGCCACCTCCTGAACCTCCCCGGGACAAACCAGTGATTGCCACAAATTGGAGCCCACACTGACGTTCCCTTCACTCCCATGTGCTTCTGTCACTGCCCCCAAACTCTCAGAGCCGCCCCCACCACTGGGCTTGTGGATACCGGGCCGGCGAGAACGACGGCGGTGCCATTACCAGTGCTCCTAAACTTGTGCCCCTACATGATGCTGCCTCCACCTGCTCCCATACCAACCCCTCCCCCACTACCCACTTCCTGATCATGGCTATATTTGCCACCCAGTAGTAATTCCTAACATTCGGCCGTGCCAACTCTTTGCCCCCCACCCCCCCCGGCTCCGCTCCAACAGCAGTTTCCTCACTCGCGGGGTTTTACCCGCCCACACAAACCCAGAGATCACCGCATTAACCCACTTAAAAAAGGCCTTTGGTATAAAAATAGGGAGACACTGCAAAACAAACAAAAATCTCGGGAGAACCGTCACCTTTACGGTCTGTACCCTTCCCCCAGTCACAGCGGGAGCTTGTCCCACCTCCAAAAGTTCTCCTTCATTTGCTGAACTAACAGGGCCAGATTTAATTGATGTAGCTGCTCCCATCCCCGGGCTACCTGGATTCCCAAGTATTGAAAACTCCCTCCCACCACTTTAAACGGCATCTCCCCCAGTCTCCTCTCCTGCCCCCTCACCTGGATCACAAAAACCTCACTCTTACCCATATTCAATTTGTATCCCGAGAACCGGCCAAATTCCCCTAAGATCTGCATAATCGCTCCAATATTCCCTAACGGGTCAGAAATATACAGGAGTAGGTTGTCCGCACATACGGAAACCCTCTCTTTCCCCCCCCCCCCCCCCCCCCCCACCGGACTAGTCCCTTCCAGTGCTTTGACGCTCTCAGCGCCATCGCCAATGGCTCAATAGCCAAGGCAAACAACAGTGGGGAGAGTGGACATCCCTGCCTCGTGCCCCCGGCTCAGTCTGAAATGTTCCAAACTCACCCGGTTCGTCCGCACACTCGCCACCGGTGCCTGGTACAGCAACCGTACCCAGTCAATGAGATCGAAGCCCCGCTCCCTTGCCTCATTAAATGCCCTCACCAGCAGCGGTCTTAAAACGTCTTGTAAAATTCCACTGGGTAGCCATCCGGTCTCGGGGGGCCTTGCCCGACTGCATGGCCTCCAATCCCTCTACTGCTTCTACAAGGTCCACCACGAGCGGGAGCTACCAAATAAGCGGCTGCTCACTCCATGGCCGCCACCGGAAGTCGACATGTGCAGAAATCTGGCAAGTTCGGGGGGCAGCACAGTGACGCAGTGGTTAGCACTGGTGCCTCACGGCGCCGAGGTCCCAGGTTCGATCCCGGCTGTGGGTCACTGTCCGTGTGGAGTTTGCACATTCTCTCAGTGTTTGCGTGGGTTTCGCCCCCACAACCCAAAAGATGTGCAGGGTAGGTGGATTGGCCACGCTAAAATTGCCCCTTAATTGGAAAAATTGAATTGGGTACACTAAATTTAAAAAAAAAAGATATCTGGCAAGTTCGAAGGGTTGAAGAGGCTATTTCAAATTATGGCGTTGTTGAGCCTTGTACGTCAGGACTGAGGGAGCTAGGATAGATCAGAGGAGTTTGCATGAATTGAGGACTGTGGAAAGTGGGATATGGGTCAGGAGGGTAGTAAATGGTATGAATGTAGAGGATAAGGGCTACTCGACATTACTGAATCTCACTTTGCTGGGGAGTAGCTGTTTATGGCTTCAACCTTTGCCATTCATACATTGCAACTTATCTGAATAAGTTGGCCAGAGATGCGGTGAGGGAGCAAACAACCGTTTTCACAGACAACCTGGGCGGGATTCTCCATTGGCCAACGCCGAAATTGCAAAACGTGATTGGACGGAGAATAGGTTCTTGTAATGTTCTTGTCGGATGGCCTGATTTATATTACAAGAACAATTGTAGCTAAAGCTATAAACGGTATATTAACATTAACTGTGGGTCAACTATATACAAAACAACAGATGAATAACAGTATGATCATGCTCAAGCAACCTCTCTCTCCAGCTCCCTGGTCAGTCTGAGGTCACCTGACTCTAACATTCACTTATATACTAATGAGACTCCTAGTGGTTAGTAGGCGAATTACAACATAACCATGATATCACCACATTCCCTTTCCTTTGAAGGAATTCATTAATACATTATCATCAGTATATTTATATGTGATATCATGAGCTTGTGAGTCTAACATTATTTTTTTTTAAAAACTGGTTTCAAAAACAGCCAGCATAGTCTGTACAAATAGTCCAAATCTACAAATTGAGTCGAGCAGGTTTTCTTCTGACTCTGGTTGATCTTCTCAAAGTTTGACCTTGCTGCTTAGAACTTGTAGATTCAATGTTCTCCATGACATTCTCATGCTCAGGGACTGCTGAATTATCTGACACTGCAGCTGACGTTGATTCTGATGCAGATTCATCATCCATCACGTGGTTGTGAAAGTCTTCTCTGATTTTCAAGCATGTGCGATGATTTCTTCTTAAAACCAACCCTTCCCCTGTTTGTACATTGCAGGAACGAGGTGCTACTTCTCCAAGTACAATGGCTTTTTTCAACCAATTGCCTGAATCTTCTACTCTCACAATGTCATCACTGCCACGGTTATTTCATAGATTTCATAGAATTTGCAGTGCAGAAGGAGGCCATTCGGCCCATCGAGTCTGCACCGGCTCTTGGAAAGAGCACCCTACCCAAGGTCCACACCTCCACCCTATCCCCATAACCCAGTAACCCCATCCAACACTTAAGGGCAATTTTGGACACTAAGGGCAATTTATCAAGGCCAATCCACCTAACCTGCACGTCTTTGGACTGTGGGAGGAAACCGGAGCACCCGGAGGAAACCCAAGCACACACAGGGAGGATGTGCAGACTGATAAATTTCCAGACACTCGATCATAGAACTGCTTTTGTTTTGCTTTAATGTTTTGCATTTCCTGCAGTACCACTGCATTCGCCTCCTCCTTTGCCAAGTATGGAAGTATGGTACACAACCTTCTATTCATGAATAACTCTGCTGGTGATCTACCCTGTGACAATGGTGATGCTCTGTCACTCAATAGTGCCAGATATGGATTAGATTGGCTGCCCATTGCTTTCTTCAACAATTGCTTCACAATATATGCACTTTTTTTGCTTTTCCATTGTCTTGAGGATACAACGGACTCGACATGACGCGATTGAAATCATACGTGACTGTGAAGCGTTTGCCACTCTTTTACAGCTAAAACAAGGACCTTTCTCACTCACGACGACTTGCGGAATTCCGTATCGAGAAAAAATTGACTTTGAATGCAGTATTCCACTGTATTACATTCAAGACATTAGAACATATAGAACATAGAACAGTACAGCGCAGTACAGGCCCTTCGGCCCACGATGTTGCACCGAAACAAAAGCCATCTAACCTACACTATGCCATTATCATCCATATGTTTATCCAATAAACTTTTAAATGCTCTCAATGTTGGCGAGTTCACTACTGTAGCAGGTAGGGCATTCCACGGCCTCACTACTCTTTGCGTAAAGAACCTACCTCTGACCTCTGTCCTATATCTATTACCCCTCAGTTTAAAGTTATGTCCCCTCGTGCCAGCCATTTCCATCCGCGGGAGAAGGCTCTCACTGTCCACCCTATCCAACCCCCTGATCATTTTGTATGCCTCTATTAAGTCTCCTCTTAACCTTCTTCTCTCCAACGAAAACAACCTCAAGTCCATCAGCCTTTCCTCATAAGATTTTCCCTCCATACCAGGCAACATCCTGGTAAATCTCCTCTGCACCCGCTCCAAAGCCTCCACGTCCTTCCTATAATGCGGTGACCAGAACTGTACGCAATACTCCAAATGCGGCCGTACCAGAGTTCTGTACAGCTGCAACATGACCTCCTGACTCCGGAACTCAATCCCTCTACCAATAAAGGCCAACACTCCATAGGCCTTCTTCACCACCCTATCAACCTGGGTGGCAACTTTCAGGGATCTATGTACATGGACACCGAGATCCCTCTGCTCATCCACACTTCCAAGAACTTTACCATTAGCCAAATATTCCGCATTCCTGTTATTCCTTCCAAAGTGAATCACCTCACACTTCTCTACATTAAACTCCATTTGCCACCTCTCAGCCCAGCTCTGCAGCTTATCTATATCCCTCTGTAACCTGCTACTTCCTTCCACACTATCGACAACACCACCGACTTTAGTATCGTCTGCAAATTTACTCACCCACTCTTGTGCGCCTTCCTCTAGGCCATTGATAAAAATGACAAACAGCTACGGCCCCAGAACAGATCCTTGTGGTGCTCCACTTGTGACTGAACTCCATTCTGAACATTTCCCATCAACCACCACCCTCTGTCTTCTTTCAGTTAGCCAATTTCTGATCCATATCTCTAAATCACCCTCAATCCCAGCCTCCGTATTTTCTGCAATAGCCTACCGTGGGGAGCCTTATCAAACGCTTTGCTGAAATCCATATACACCACATCAACTGCTCTACCCTCATCTACCTGTTCAGTCACCTTCTCAAAGAACTCGATAAGGTTTGTGAGGCATGACCTACCCTTCACAAAGCCATGCTGACTATCCCTGATCATATTATTCCTATCTAGATGATTATAAATCTTGTCTCTTATAATCCCCTCCAAGACTTTACCCACTACAGACGTGAGGCTCACCGGTCTATAGTTGCCAGGGTTGTCTCTGCTCCCCTTTTTGAACAAAGGGACCACATTTGCTATCCTCCAGTCCTCTGGCACTATTCCGGTAGCCAATGATGACATAAAAATCAAAGCCAATGGTCCAGCAATCTCTTCCCTGGCCTCCCAGAGAATCCTAGGATAAATCCCATCAGGTCCCGGGGACTTATCTTATTTTCAGCCTGTCCAGAATTGCCAACACCTCTTCCCTACGTACCTCAATGCCATCTAATCTATTTACCTGGAGCTCAGCATTCTCCTCCACAACATTATCTTTTTCCTGATTGAATACTGACGAAAAATATTCATTTAGTATCTCGCCTATCTCTTCAGACTCTACACACAACTTCCCATCCCTGTCCTTGACTGGTCCTACTCTTTCCCTAGTCATTCGCTTATTCCTGACATACCTATAGAAAGCTTTTGGGTTTTCCTTGATCCTTCCTGCCAAATACTTCTCATGTCCCCTCCTTGCTCGTCTTAGCTCTCTCTTTAGATCCTTCCTCGCTACCTTGTAACTATCCATCGCCCCAACTGAAACTTCACACCTCATCTTCACATAGGCCTCCTTCTTCCTCTTAACAAGAGATTCCACTTCTTTGGTAAACCACGGTTCCCTCGCTCGGCACCTTCCTCCCTGCCTGACCGGTACATACTTATCAAGAACACGCAGTAGCTGATCCTTGAACAAGCTCCACTTATCCAGTGTGTCCAACACTTGCAGCCTACTTCTCCACCTTATCCCCCCCAAGTCACGCCTAATGGCATCATAATTTCCCTTCCCCCAGCTATAACTCTTGCCCTGCGGTGTATACTCATCCCTTTCCATCCTTAACGTAAACGTCACCGAATTGTGGTCACTGTCCCCAAAGTGCTCACCTACCTCCAAATCCAACACCTGGCCTGGTTCATTACCCAAAACCAAATCCAATGTGGCCTCGCCTCTTGTTGGCCTGTCAACAAACTGTGTCAGGAAACCCTCCTGCACACACTGTACAAAAAACGACCCATCTAATGTACTCGAACTATATCTTTTCCAGTCAATATTTGGAAAGTTAAAGTCTCCCATAATAACTACCCTGTTACTTTCGCTCTTATCCAGGATCATCCTCGCCATCCTTTCCTCTACATCCCTAGAACTATTTGGAGGCCTATAGAAAACTCCCAACAGGGTGACCTCTCCTTTCCTGTTTCTAACCTCAGCCCATACTACCTCGGAAGATGAGTCCCCATCTAGCATCCTCTCCGCCACCGTAATACTGCTCTTGACTAGCAGTGCCACACCTCCCCCTCTTTTGCCTCCTTCTCTGAGCTTACTAAAACACCTAAACCCCGGAACCTGCAACATCCATTCCTGCCCCTGCTCTATCCATGTCTCCGAAATGGCCACAACATCGAAGTCCCAGGTACCAACCCATGCTGCCAGTTCCCCTACCTTATTTCGTATACTCCTGGCATTGAAGTAGACACACTTCAAACCACCTACCTGAACACTGGCCCCCTCCTGCGACGTCAAATCTGAGCTCCTGACCTCTATACTCTCATTCTCCCTTACCCTAAAACTACAATCCAGGTTCCCATGCCCCTGCTGCATTAGTAGGATGCAGAGCTGGGCCGAAAAATGGCAGATGGAGTTTAACCCTGATAAGTGCGAGGTGATTCATTTTGGTAGGAAATATTTGAATGCGGATTACAGGGTCAATGGCAGAGTTCTGAGGAATGTGGGGGAACAGAGAGATCTTAGGGTTCATGTTCATAGATATCTGAAGGTTGCCACTCAAGTGGACAGAGCCGTGAAGAAGGCTTATAGTGTTTATTATAAGGCGTTTATTAACAGGGGGCTTGAGTTTAAGAGTCGTGGGGTTATGTTACAACTGTACAGGACGCTGGTGAGATCACATTTGGAGTATTGTGTGCAGTTCTGGTCACCTCACAATAGGAAGTATGTAGAAGCATTGGAAAGGGTGCAAAGGAAATTTACCAGGGTGCTGCCTGGTTTGGAGGATAGGTCTTATGAGGAAAGATTGAGGGAGCTAGGGCTTTTCTCTTTGGAGCGGAGGAGGATGAGAGGCAACTTAATAGAGATTGATAAGATGATGAGGGGGATAGATAGAGTGGATGTTCAGAGACTATTTCCTCGGGTGGATGTAGCTGTTACAAGGGGGCATAACTATAAGGTTCAGGGTGGGAGCTATAGGAGGGATGTCCGAGGTAGGTTCTTTACTCAGAGAGTGGTTAGGGTGTGGAATGGACTGCCTGCTGTGATAGTGGAGTCGGACACTTTAGGAACTTTCAAGCGGTTATTGGATAGGCACATGGAGCACACCAGAATTACAGGGAGTGGGATAGCTTGATCTTGGTTTCGGACAATGCTCGGCACAACATCGAGGGCCGAAGGGCCTGTTCTGTGTTGTACTGTTCTATGTTTGATAATTGATAAATCTCCGGGCCCAGATGGGCTACATCCTAGAGTTCTAAAGGAGATAGCTGAAGAAATAGTGGAGGCGTTAGTTATGATCTTTCAAAAGTCACTGGAGTCAGGAAAAGTCCCAGGGGATTGGAAAATCACTGTTGTAACCCCCCTGTTCAAGAAGGGAACAAGAAAAAAGATGGAAAATTATAGGCCAATTAGCCTAACCTCGGTTGTTGGCAAGATTCTAGAATCCATCATTAAGGATGAGATTTCTGCTGATCACGTGGAACGTGAGAGGCCTGAACGGACCGATAAAAAGGGCCTGAGTGCTCGCGCATTTGAAAGGACTAAGGGCAGACGTGGTTATGCTCCAAGAGACGCACCTAAAGGTGGCGGACCAAGTTAGGCTAAGGAAAGGATGGGTGGGACAGGTGTTCCACTCAGGACTGGACGCAAAGAATAGAGGGGTGGCCATTTTGGTGGGGAAACGGGTAGCATTTGAAGCAAAGAACATCGTAGCAGATAGCGGAGGTAGATATGTAATGGTGAGTGGCAGGCTGGAGGGAATGGAGGTCGTGTTGGTTAATGTGTATGCCCCAAACTGGGACGATGCGGGATTTATGAGACGGATGCTGGGGCATATACCGGACCTGGAGGTAGGAAACTTGATTTTAGGAGGGGACTTTAATACGGTGCTGGACCCGGGGCTAGATAGATCCAGCTCAAGGACCGGAAGAAGGCCGGCAGCGGCCAAGGTACTTAAGGGGTTTATGGACCAAATGGGGGGAGTGGATCCATGGCGATTTCTTAGACCTAGGGCTAGGGAGTTTTCCTTCTTCTCCCATGTCCATAAAGTGTACTCCCGGATAGATTTTTTTGTTTTGGGAAGGTCGTTGATCTGGAAGAAGCTGAGTACTCAGCCATAGCAGTTTCGGTTCATGCCCCACATTGGGTGGACCTGGAATTAGGAGAGGAAAGGGAGCAGAGAACACTCTGGCGATTAGATGTGGGACTGATGGCGGATGAGGGAGTGTGTGCAAGAGTGTGGGGGTGTATTGAGAGATACCTGGAGGTCAATGACGATGGCGAGGTCCCTGTGGGAGTGGTATGGGAAGCACTAAAAGCGGTGGTCAGAGGAGAGCTGATCTCCATTGGGGCCCACAAAAGGAAAACAGAGGCCAAGGAAAGGGAAAGATTACTGGGGGAGATTTTAAGGGTGGATAGGGAATTTGCAGAGACCCCGGAGGAGGAATTGTACAGGGAGAGGAGACGACTCCAGACGGAATTTGACCTTCTGACCACCAGAAAGGCGGAGGTACTGTGGAGGAAGGCACAGGGGAGGAGGTATGAATATTGGGAAAAGGCTAGTCGCCTGTTGGCTCATCAATTGCGAAAGAGGGCAGCAGCGAGGGAGATAGGAGGAATTAGAGATGAAAGGGGAGACACGGTGCGAAGGGCAGGAAAGATAAATGAGGTGTTCAAGACCTTCTATGAGGAACTGTATAGGTCTCAACCCCCAGAGGGAGAGGAGGGGATGCGGCAGTTCCTGGACCAATTGAGGTTCCCGAAAGTGGAGGAGCGGGGGGTGGTAGGCCTGGGGGCACCGATTGGGGTGGACGAGGTTATTAAGGGCTAGGGAAGCATGCAAGCAGGGAAGGCCCCAGGACCAGACGGGTTCCCGGTGGAGTATTACAGAAAATATGTGGACTTGTTGGCCCCGTTGATGGTGAGGACGTTCAATGAGGCCAGGAAAGGGGGACTCTACCCCCGACGATGTCGGAGGCGACGATATCGTTAATTTTGAAGAGGGATAAAGATCCGTTGCAGTGCGGGTCCTATAGACCCATTTCTTT
Source organism: Scyliorhinus torazame (assembly GCF_047496885.1). Lineage (NCBI taxonomy): Eukaryota > Metazoa > Chordata > Chondrichthyes > Carcharhiniformes > Scyliorhinidae > Scyliorhinus > Scyliorhinus torazame. The sequence goes on from NC_092725.1 coordinate 39,492,153, forward strand.
TTTTTTTAAATAATATTTTATTGAAAATTTTTGGTCAACCAACACAGTACATTGTGCATCCTTTACACAACATTGTAACAATACAGATAATAATGACCTTTTTTAAATTTAAACAAAAACAACAACAAATAAATAAATATTAAATAACAAAAAATAAAAACTAGCCCTAATTGGCAACTGCCTTGTCTCAGGCCACACACATCCCCCCCAATCCCTCCCCCCCCCCCCCCCCCCCAAGTCCTGGGCCGCTGCTGCTGCCTTCTTTGTTCTCCCCTATCTATCTTTCCGCAAGATATTCGACGAACGGTTGCCACCGCCTAGTAAACCCTTGAGCCGACCCCCTTAGGACGAACTTAATCCGCTCTAACTTTATGAACCCCGCCATATCATTTATCCAGGTCTCCACCCCCGGGGGCTTTGCTTCTTTCCACATTAGCAATATTCTGCGCCGGGCTACTAGGGACGCAAAGGCCAAAACATCGGCCTCTTTCGCCTCCTGCACTCCCGGCTCTTGTGCAACCCCAAATATAGCCAACCCCCAGCTTGGTTCGACCCGGACTCCTACTACTTTCGAAAGCACCTTTGTCACCCCCATCCAAAACCCCTGTAGTGCCGGGCATGACCAAAACATATGGGTATGATTCGCTGGGCTTCTCGAGCACCTCGCACACCTATCCTCTACCCCAAAAAATTTACTGAGCCGTGTTCCAGTCATATGTGCCCTGTGTAATACCTTAAACTGAATCAGGCTTAGCCTGGCGCACGAGGACGACGAGTTCACCCTGTTTAGGGCATCTGCCCACATCCCCTCCTCAATCTCCTCCCCTAGCTCTTCTTCCCATTTCCCTTTTAGTTCGTCCATCATAGTCTCCCCTTCGTCTCTCATTTCCCTATATATATCCGACACCTTACCGTCCCCCACCCATTTCTTTGAGATGACTCTGTCCTGCACCTCTTGTGTCGGGAGCTGCGGGAATTCCCTCACCTGCTGCCTCACAAAAGCCCTCAATTGCATGTACCTGAATGCATTCCCTTGGGGCAACCCATATTTCTCGGTCAGCGCTCCCAGACTCGCAAACTTCCCTTCCACAAATAGATCTTTCAATTGCGTTATACCTGCTCTTTGCCACATTCCATATCCCCCATCCATTCCCCCCGGGGCAAACCTATGGTTGTTTCTTATCGGGGACCCCCCCAGTGCTCCGGTCTTTCCCCTATGTCGTCTCCACTGTCCCCAAATCTTCAGTGTAGCTACCACCACCGGACTCGTGGTATAGTTCCTTGGTGAGAACGGCAATGGGGCTGTCACCATAGCCTGCAGGCTGGTCCCCCTACAGGACGCCCTCTCTAATCTCTTCCATGCCGCTCCTTCCTCCTCTCCCATCCACTTACTCACCATTGAAATATTAGCGGCCCACTTAGGCTCGGTAGTGCCAGCCCCCCCCTATCCCTACTACGCTGTAAAAATCCCTTCCTCACTCTCGGAGTCTTCCCGGCCCAAACAAAACCCATGATGCTCTTTTCTATCCTTTTGAAAAAAGCCTTCGTGATCACCACCGGGAGACACTGAAACACAAAAAGGAATCTCGGGAGGACCACCATCTTAACTGCCTGCCTCCTCCCTGCCATTGACAATGCTACCATGTCCCATCTCTTGAAATCTTCCTCCATCTGTTCCACCAACCGCGTCAAATTTAGCCTGTGCAATGTGCCCCAATTCTTAGCTATCTGGATCCCCAGGTAACGAAAGTCTCTTGTTACCTTCCTCAACGGTAGGTCTTCTATTTCTCTACTCTGCTCCCCTGGATGCACCACAAACAACTCACTCTTTCCCATGTTCAATTTATACCCTGAAAAATCCCCAAACTCCCCAAGTATCCGCATTATTTCTGGCATCCCCTCCGCTGGATCCGCCACATATAGTAGCAGATCATCCGCATATAAAGATACCCGGTGTTCTTCTCCTCCCCTGAGTATTCCCCTCCATCCCTTGGAACCTCTCAGCGCTATCGCCAGGGGCTCAATCGCCAGTGCAAACAGTAATGGAGACAGAGGACATCCCTGCCTTGTCCCTCTATGGAGCCGAAAATATGCCGATCCCCGTCCATTCGTGACCACACTCGCCACCGGGGCCCTATACAACAGCTGCACCCATCTAACATACCCCTCTCCGAACCCAAATCTCCTCAACACCTCCCACAGATAATCCCACTCCACTCTATCAAATGCTTTCTCGGCATCCATCGCCACTACTATCTCCGTTTCACCCTCTGGTGGGGCCATCATCATTACCCCTAACAACCTCCGTATGTTCGTGTTCAGCTGTCTCCCCTTCACAAACCCAGTTTGGTCCTCATGAACCACCCCCGGGACACATTCCTCTATTCTCATTGCCATTACCTTGGCCAAGACCTTGGCATCTACATTGAGGAGGGAGATTGGTCTGTAGGACCCGCATTGTAGCGGATCCTTTTCCTTCTTTAAAAGAAGCGATATCGTTGCTTCTGACATAGTCGGGGGCAGTTGTCCCCTTTCCTTTGCCTCGTTGAAGGTCCTCGTCAGTAGCGGGGCGAGCAAGTCCAAATATTTTCTGTAAAATTCAACTGGGAATCCGTCCGGTCCCGGGGCCTTTCCCGTCTGCATGTTCCTAATTCCTTTCACCACTTCTTCTACCGTGATCTGTGCTCCCAATCCCATCCTTTCCTGCTCTTCCACCTTGGGAATTTCCAACCGATCCAAAAACTCCATCATTCTCTCCCTCCCATCCGGGGGTTGAGCTTCATACAATTTTTTATAAAATGTCTCAAACACTTCATTCACTCTCTCCGCTCCCCGCTCCGTCTCTCCATCTTCGTCTCTCACTCCTTACTCCTAGGTCTACTGAATCTCCACGGGTCCACCCCTCCCATCTGCTCCATAAAATCCTTAAGCACCTTGGCTGCTGCCGGCCTCCTACCAGTCCTGGACTTCGACCTATCCAGCCTTGGTTCCAACACCGTGTTAAAGTCTCCCCCCATTATCAGCTTTCCGGTCTCTAGGTCTGGGATGCGTCCTAGCATTCGCCTCATAAAATTGGCATCGTCCCAATTCGGGGCATACACGTTTACCAACACCACCATCTCTCCCTGTAATTTGCCACTCACCATCACGTATCTGCCCCCGTTATCCGCCACTATAGTCTTTGCCTCGAACATTACCCGCTTCCCCACTAATATAGCCACCCCCCTGTTTTTCGCATCCAGCCCCGAATGGAACACCTGCCCTACCCATCCTTTGCGCAACCTGACCTGATCTATCAGTTTCAGGTGCGTTTCCTGTAACATGACCACATCTGCTTTAAGTTTCTTAAGGTGTGCGAGTACTCGTGCCCTCTTTATCGGCCCGTTAAGCCCCCTCACGTTCCACGTGATCAGCCGAGTTGGGGGGCTTCCCACCCCCCCCCCCTTGCCGGTTAGCCATCATCTTTTTCCAGCTTCTCGCCCAGTTCCCACGCGGCTGTATTTCTCCCAGACGGTGCCCCCCCGCCCATCCTTTCCCGCACCCACTCCCCCCTTTCCCCAGCAGCAGCAACCCAGTAATTCCCCCCTTCCCCCCACCCCCGCTAGACCCCCCGCTAGCGTATTTACTCCCCCCATGTTGCTCCCAGAAGTCAGCAAACTCTGGCTGACCTCGGCTTCCCCCCGTGATCACGGCTCGCCCCGTGCGGCGCCCCCTCCTACCTGCTTCTCTATTCCCGCCATAATTATCATAGCGCGGGAACCAAGCCCGCGCCTCTCCCTCGGCCCCGCCTCCTATGGCCAACGCCCCATCTCCTCTCCCTCCCCACCTCCCCCCATCACCACCTGTGGGAGAAAGAAAAGTTACCATACCGCAGGATTAATCATACAATCCCTCTTCGCCCCCCCCCCCCACTCGTCCCACCACTTTGTCCAAACGTTCATTTTCGTAGTCCAATCATTCCAATTTTTCTTCTACAATAAAAGTCCACGCTTCATCCGCCGTCTCAAAGTAGTGGTGCCTCCCTTGATATGTGACCCACAGTCTTGCCGGTTGCAGCATTCCAAACTTTATCTTTTTTTTGTGAAGTACCGCTTTGGCCCGATTAAAGCTCGCCCTCCTTCTCGCCACCTCCGCACTCCAATCTTGATAGACGCGGATCACCGCGTTCTCCCATTTACTACACCGAGTTTTCTTCGCCCATCTAAGGACCATTTCTCTATCCTTAAAACGGAGAAATCTCACCACTATGGCTCTGGGAGCTTCTCCTGCTCTCGGTCCTCGCACCATAACTCGGTATGCTCCCTCCACCTCCAACGGACCCGTCGGGGCCTCCACTCCCATTAACGAGTGCAGCATCGTGCTCACATATGCCCCGACGTCCGCCCCCTCCACACCTTCAGGAAGGCCAAGAATCCTCAAGTTGTTCCTCCTTGCGTTATTTTCCAGTGCCTCCAACCTCTCCACAGATCGTTTCTGGTGTGCCTCCTGTATCTCCGACTTCACCACCAAGCCCTGTATGTCGTTTTCATTCTCTGCTGCTTTCGCCTTCACGACCCGAAGCTCCTGCTCCTGGGTCTTTTGTTCCTCTTTCAGCCCTTCAATCGCCTGTAATATCGGGGCCAACAACTCTTTCTTCATTTCCTTTTTTATCTCCTCCACGCAGCGTTTCAAAAACTCTTGTTGTTCAGGGCCCCATATGAAACTGCCACCTTCCGACGCCATCTTGGTTTCTGCTTGCCTTCCTTGCCGTTGTTCCAAAGGATCCGCTGCAATCCGGCCACTTTCCTCTCCTTTTTCCATCCGTGTCCAGGGGGAACACCCTTCTGGTTTACCGCACGGTGTTTTCAGCCGTTAAAATTGCCGTTGGGGCTCCTATCAAGAGCCCAAAAGTCCGTTTCACAGGGAGCTGCCGAAACGTGCGACTCAGCTGGTCATCGCCGCACCCGGAAGTCCTATAGACCCATTTCATTATTGAACGTGGACGCCAAATTGTTGGCAAAGGTACTGGCATCGAGGATAGAGGACTGTGTCCCGGGGGTGGTGCACGAAGACCAGACAGGGTTCGTAAAAGGGAGACAACTGAATGTTAACGTGCGACGACTATTAGGGGTGATAATGGTGCCCCCAGTGGAGGGGGAGGCAGAGATAGTGGCGGCAATGGACGCAGAGAAGGCATTTGATAGGGTGGAGTGGGAGTATTTATGAGAAGTGTTAAGGAGGTTTGGGTTTGGGAAAGGGTTTATTAGCTGGGTTAGACTTCTTTATGGGGCTCCAATGGCAAGCGTAGTTACAGGTCGACATAGATCGGAGTATTTCCGACTATATAGGGGAACAAGACAGGGATGCCCGCTGTCTCCATTGTTGTTCGCGTTGGCAATTGAACCTCTGGCCATGGCGTTGAGAGACTCCAGGAAATGGAGAGGGGTGATTAGAGGGGGAGAAGAAAACCGAGTCTCGTTATACGCGGATGACCTATTGTTATACGTGTCGGACCCAGCGGGGGGGATGATAGAGGTTATGCGAATTTTGAGGGGGTTCGGGGATTTCTCGGGGTATAGGCTAAACATGGGGAAGAGTGAATTATTTGTGATACATCCAGGGGACCAGAGTAGAGAGATAGAAGGCTTGCCTCTAAGGAAAGTGGAAAGAAACTTCCGATACCTGGGGATTCAGATCGCTAGGAGCTGGGGAACCTTGCACAGACTTAATCTGACACGGTTGGTAGAACAAATGGAGGAGGACTTCAAGAGGTGGGACATGCAGCCTCTATCGCTGGCGGGCAGGGTGCAAGCAATTAAGATGATGGTCCTCCCGAGGTTCTTATTTGTATTTCAATGTCTCCCTCTACTAATCACCAAGACCTTTTTTAATAAAATAGACAGGAGCATCACGAGCTTCGTGTGGGCAGGGAAAGTTCCGAGAGTAAGGAGGGGGTTCCTTCAGCGGAGTAGGGACAGAGGAGGATTGGCACTACCGAACTTGGGCGATTACTATTGGGCCGCCAATGTGGCAATGATACGTAAATGGATGATGGAGGGTGAGAGAGCGGCGTGGAAAAGACTGGAGAGAAAGTCCTGTAAAGGGACGAGTTTAGAGGCGCTGGTGACGGCGCCGCTACCGATCTCACCTAAAAAGTTTACCACGAACCCGGTGGTGGCGGCAACATTGAATATCTGGGGACAGTGGAGGCGACAGAGAGGGGTGCGGGGAGCCCTGGTGGGGTCCCCAATCAGGAACAACCATAGGTTCGCCCCAGGAAGAATGGATGGAGGATTTCAGAGCTGGTACCAGTTGGGAATTAGGAGGGTGGGAGATTTATTTATAGATGGGACTTTTGCGAGCTTGGGAGCATTGGAGGAAAAGTATAAGTTGCCCCGGGGAAATTTCTTGAAATATATGCAGGTGAGGGCGTTTACTAGACAACAGGTGAGGGAATTTCCGTTGCTCCTGACAAAGGGGATACAGGACAGGGTGCTTTCAGGGGTGTGGGTCGGAGAGGGCAAGGTGTCAGAGATTTACCGAGAGATGAGGGAAGAGGGGGAGGAGTCGGTGGGCGAACTAAAAGGAAAGTGGGAAGAAGAACTAGGGGAGGAGATAGAGGAGGGTATGTGGGCTGATGCCCTAAGCAGGGTAAATTCCTCTTCCTCATGCGCCAGGCTTAGCCTGATTCAATTTAAGGTGCTACATAGAGCACACATAACGGGAGCAAGATTGAGCAGGTTCTTTGGAGTGGAGGACAAATGTGGGAGGTGTGGCGGGAGCCCGGCAAACCACGCACATATGTTTTGGGCGTGTCCGGCACTGGAAGGGTATTGGAAGGGAGTGACGGGAGTGACTTCGCGGGTGGTGAAGGCCCGGGTCAAACCAGGCTGGGGGCTAGCTCTATTTGGAGTTGCGGATGAGCCGGGAGTGCAGGAGGCGAAAGAGGCCAATGTCCTGGCCTTTGCGTCCCTAGTAGCCCGGCGCAGGATCCTACTCATGTGGAAGGAGGCGAAACCCCCCGGACTGGAGGCCTGGGTAAATGATGTGGCGGGGTTCATTAAACTGGAGCAGATAAAGTTTGCCCTGAGAGGATCGGCTCAAGGGTTCACCAGGCGGTGGCAGCCATTTCTCGACTACCTAGGGGAACGTTAGAGGGAAGACAGATGACCAGCAGCAGCAACCCAGGGGGAGGGGGGGGGGGGGAGGGGGGGGGGGGTTTAGTTTAGGTCAAAGATAAAGGGGTTTTGTTACTTGTGTATTGTTAAAAATTTCTGTATTGTTATTGTTGCGTTTGCTTTGTAAGAGGGGAAAAATTGTTGTTTGGGAAAAAAATTTCAATAAAACATATTTTAAAAAAAAAGGATGAGATTTCTAAATTCTTGGAAGTGCAGGGTCGGATTAGGACAAGTCAGCATGGATTTAGTAAGGGGAGGTCGTGCCTGACAAACCTGTTTGAGTTCTTTGAAGAGATAAAAAATAGGTTAGACCAAGGAGAGCCAATGGATGTTATCTATCTTGACTTCCAAAAGGCCTTTTGATAAGGTGCCTCATGGGTGACTGCTGAGTAAAATAAGGGCCCATGGTATTCGAGGCAAGGTACTAACATGGATTAACGATTGGCTGTCAGGCAGAAGGCAGAGAGTTGGGATAAAAGGTTATTTTTCGGAATGGCAACCGGTGACGAGTGGGGTTCAGTGTTCGGGCCACAGCTGTTCTCTTCATATATTAACGATCTAGATGACGGGACTGGGGGCATTCTGGCTAAGTTTGCCGATGATACAAAGATAGGTGGAGGGGCAGGTAGTATTGAGGAGATGGGGAGGCTGCAGAAAGATTTAGACAGTTTAGGAGAGTGGTCCAAGAAATGGCTGATGAAATTCAACGTGGGCAAGGGCGAGGTCTTGCACTTTGGAAAAAAGAATATGAATGAAAATAGAGGCATGGACTATTTTCTAAACGGTGACAAAATTCATAATGCTGAAGTGCAAAGGGACTTGGGAGTCCTAGTCCAGGATTCTCTAAAGGTAAACTTGCAGGTTGAGTCCGTAATTAAGAAAGCAAATGCAATGTTGTCATTTATCTCAAGAGGCTTGGAATATAAAAGCAGCGATGTACTTCTGAAGCTTTATAAAGCATTAGTTAGGCCCCATTTAGAATACTGTGAGCAATTTTGGGCCCCACACCTCAGGAAGGACATACTGGCACTGGAGCGGGTCCAGCGGAGATTCACACGGATGATCCCAGGAATGGTAGGCCTAACATATGATGAACATCTGAGGATCCTGGGATTATATTCATTGGAGTTTAGGAGGTTGAGGGGAGATCTAATAGAAACTTACAAGATAATGAGTGGCTTAGATAGGGTGAACGTAGGGAAGTAGTTTCCATTAGCAGGGGAGACTAGGACCCGGGGGCACAGCCTTAGAATAAAAGGGAGTCACTTTAGAACAGAGATGAGGAGAAATTTCTTCAGCCAGAGAGTGGTGGGTCTGTGGAATTCATTGCCACAGAGGGCAGTGGAGGCCGGGACGTTGAGTGTCTTTAAGACAGAAGTTGATAAATTCTTGATTCCTCGAGGAATTAAGGGCTATGGAGAGAGAGCGGGTAAATGGAGTTGAAATCAGCCATGATTGAATGGCGGAGTGGACTCGATGGGCCGAATGGCCTTACTTCCACTCCTATGTCTTATGGTCTTATGTTCTATGTACACTGCTTGCCGTTATGCTTGATGGTAGAACCATTTCGGGATAGTCTATGATCATTAAATAATCTTTCCTACATAGTGTTATGGGCCAAGGTTTAGAAAACTCAAAGTGTATCATGGAGTTCACCTGACCTACAACTGTTTATTGATATTGGTTACGAGGAGCACAAGGGCCTGCTTTTCAGGTGTTATTCAACAGAGGCTTTAAGCACTTTTAAACAAAACAAAGTTTATTCTACGAATTCAGTCAACATTTTATAAACACACACAGTAAGCATTTTATCAACTACAAACATAAATACCCCACACAGCTACAGTTCGAACCCTTAATAACTTCCCTTTCAACTGTTTCAATTTGATAACAACATCCACTAAACCAGGAAAACCCTTTTAACAAAACAGTAGGTGTGAATTCTTTCCATAAAACAGTTATCAGTTTTAAATTATCAAGTGGTCTGGACACCTTTTAACATGAAGAGAGAGAGAGACAAAAGACACCCTCTTTGTCTGAATCCAGCTTCCAACAGTGTAAACCGAAAGTAAAACTCAGAGCCACAGCCCAGCTCCACCCACACAATGATATCACTGAAGCCATTTGATAAACACACATTTCTTAAAGGGACACTCCCATGACAGTAGGTGAAAGAGATCCATAGCTACTTTATGCCATGATGTCGTAGGTAAATCAGATATTTGCATAGATTCTCTTGTTTGCTTGCAATAATGATTTCCAATCGTCGTAGAACACACAGTGCAAAAGGAGGCCACCCAGCCCATTGAGTCTGCACCGACCCACCTTAAGCCCTCACTTCCACCCTGTCCCCACAACCCAAGAACCCCCCCCCCCCCTCCCCCACCACGTCAACCCTTTTGGACAGTAGCATGTCCAATCCACCTAACCTTCACGTCTTTGGGACTGTGGGAGGAAACCGGAGCACCCGAAGAAAACCCACGCAGACACAGGGAGAACGTGCAGACTCCGCACCGACGGTGACCCAAGCCAGGAATCGAACCTGGGACCCTGGAGCTGTGAATGCACAGTGCTAACCACCGTGCTACCGTGCTGCTCGAGATGCAGAACAACTGCTCCTAGACCATCTTTGGGCATGCCTGTTGACACTTTAATCTGCTTAGATGGATCAAAAAACGTGAGAACTGGCGTGGTGGTTAGTGAAGTCTTGAGCTTCTTCCACGCTTGCTCATGTTGCTCAGTCCAAGTGAAATCCGTTGTCTTGTGTAGGAGATCACGTAGATGTGTTGTTTTTGCTGACAGGTTTGGAATGCATTTTCCTATAAAATGGATCATACCCATCACTTTTAAGATGACTTTCTTGTCATGTGGTTTTGGCATGTTGAGAATTGCTTGGATTTTGTCCTTGTCAGGCTCAATGCCATGCGATGAGAGATTGTCACTGAGGAATGTGTATCCCAATATCAGATCTGGTTGGTTCTCAGTCAGGCGTGGACTCGTGGGTGGTCCAATCCCCGCAAAGACTTGCTGCCCTCTTGATCTCAGTTCGAATCCCGCTCTACCCTCATTTAATCCTTTGGAAATGGTAATTTGTTATCGGTCACAGCAGGGAGATGCTTATTATTGTGATTATTTTGGGGCAGCACGGTAGCATAGTGGTTAGCACAATTGCTTCACAGCTCCAGGGTCCCAGGTTCGATTCTGGCTTGGGTCACTGTCTGTGCGGAGTCTGCACATCCTCCCCGTGTGTGCGTGGGTTTCCTCCGGGTCCTCCGGTTTCCTCCCATAGTCCAAAGATGTGCAGGTTAGGTGGATTGGCCATGATAAATTGCCCTTAGTGTCCAAAATTGCCCTTAGTGTTGGGTGGGGTTACTGGGTTATGGGGATAGGGTGGAGGTGTTGACCTTGGGTAGGGTGCTCTTTCCAAGAGCCGGTGCAGACTCGATGGGCTTAATGGCCTCCTTCTGCTCTGTAAATTCTATGATAATGTGAACTCAGTTACTCCAAATTGGCACTTTTGCTTGTTGAGCTCCTCCTGACGCTCGTTAGAACTTCAAGCAACCTTGTATTGTGCTCTTCTATAGCTGAGCCCCAAACAATGATGTCATCCACGCATATGTACGGCTTTGATGCCTTTGATTATGTGGTCCATGACATGTGAAAAGTTTCTGATGCTGAAATTATGCCAAACAACATTCTCATGGCGTATTAAAAGTGCAGTATTTTGTGCTTTGCTCCTCTAGCTTTAGTTGCCAGAAACAACTGGATGATTGATGCAGGTAGGGCAGTGGATGTTGTCTATATGGACTTTAGTAAGGCCTTTGACAATGTCCCTCATGGCAGACTGGGACAAAAGGTAAAGTCACACGAGATCAGGGGTGAGCTGGCAAGATGGATACAGAACTGGCTCGGTCACAGAACGTAGAGAGTCGCAATGGAAGGGTGCTTTTCTGATTGGAGGGCTGTGACTAGTGGTGTTCCGCAGTGATCAGTGCTGGGACCTTTGCTGTTCGTAGTATATGATTTGGAGGAAAATGTAACTGGTCTGATTAGTAAGTTTGCAGACGACACAAAGGTTGGTGGAATTGCGGATAGCGATGAGGAATGTCAGAGGATACAGTAGGATTTAGATCGTTTGGAGACTTGGGCGGAGAGATGGCAGATGGAGTTTAATCCGGACAATTGTGAGGTAATGCATTTTGGAAGGTCTAATGCAGGTAGGGAATATACAGTGAATGGTAGAACCCTCAAGAGTATTGACAGTCAGAGAGATCTGGGTGTACAGGTCAAACGGGCAACACAGGTGGAGAAGGTAGTCAAGAAGGCATACAGCATGCTTGCCTTCATTGGCCGGGGCATTGAGTATAAAAATTGGCAAGTCGTGTTGCAGCTGTATAGACCTTAGTTAGGACAGACTTGGAGTATAGTGTTCAATTCTGGTCACCACACTACCAGAAGGACGTGGAGGCTTTAGAGAGGGTGCAGAAGAGATTTACCAGAATGTTGCCTGGTATGGAGGGCATTAGCTATGAGGAGAGGTTGAATAAACTCGGTTTGTTCTCACTGGAACAATAGAGATTGAGGGGCGACCTGATAGAGGTCTACAAAATTATGAGGGGCATAGACAGAGTGGATAGTCAGAGGCTTTTCCCCAGGGTAGAGGGGTCAATTACTAGGGGGCATAGGTTTAAGGTGAGAGGGGCAAATTTAGATGAGATGTACGAGGCAATTTTTTTACACAGAGGGTATTGGGTGCCTGGAAATCGCTACCGGAGGAGGTGGTGGAAGCAGGGACGATAGTGACATTTAAGGGGCATCTTGACAAATACATGAATAGGATGGGAATAGAGGGACACGGACCCAGGAAGTGTAGAAGATTGTAGTTTATTTTTTTTTAAAATATGTTTTATTGAAATTTTTTTCCCAAACAACAATTTTTCCCCTCTTACAAAGCAAACGCAACAATAACAATACAGAAATTTTTAACAATACACAAGTAACAAAACCCCTTTATCTTTGACCTAAACTAAACTAAACCCCCCCCCCCCTCCCCCCCCCCCCCCTTCCCCCTGGGTTGCTGCTGCTGGTCATCTGTCTTCCCTCTAACGTTCCCCTAGGTAGTCGAGAAATGGCTGCCACCGCCTGGTGAACCCTTGAGCCGATCCACTCAGGGCAAACTTTATCTGCTCCAGTTTAATGAACCCCGCCATATCGTTTACCCAGGCCTCCAGTCCGGGGGGTTTCGCCTCCTTCCACATGAGTAGGATCCTGCGCCGGGCTACTAGGGACGCAAAGGCCACAACGTCGGCCTCTTTCGCCTCCTGCACTCCCGGCTCTTCCACAACTCCAAATAGAGCTAACCCCCAGCCTGGTTTGACCCGGGCCTTCACCACCCGCGAAATCACTCCCGTCACTCCCTTCCAATACCCTTCCAGTGCCGGGCACGCCCAAAACATATGTGCGTGGTTTGCCGGGCTCCCGCCACACCTCCCACATTTGTCCTCCCCTCCAAAGAACCTGCTCAATCTTGCTCCCGTTATGTGTGCTCTATGTAGCACCTTAAATTGAATCAGGCTAAGCCTGGCGCATGAGGAAGAGGAATTTACCCTGCTTAGGGCATCAGCCCACATACCCTCCTCTATCTCCTCCCCTAGTTCTTCTTCCCACTTTCCTTTTAGTTCGCCCACCGACTCCTCCCCCTCTTCCCTCATCTCTCGGTAAATCTCTGACACCTTGCCCTCTCCGACCCACACCCCTGAAAGCACCCTGTCCTGTATCCCCTGTGTCGGGAGCAACGGAAATTCCCTCACCTGTTGTCTAGTAAATGCCCTCACCTGCATATATCTCAAGAAATTTCCCCGGGGCAACTTATACTTTTCCTCCAATGCTCCCAAGCTCGCAAAAGTCCCATCTATAAATAAATCTCCCACCCTCCTAATTCCCAACTGGTACCAGCTCTGAAATCCTCCATCCATTCTTCCTGGGGTGAACCTATGGTTGTTCCTGATTGGGGACCCCACCAGGGCTCCCCGCGCCCCTCTCTGTCGCCTCCACTGTCCCCAGATATTCAATGTTGCCGCCACCACCGGGTTCGTGGTAAACTTTTTAGGTGAGATCGGTAGCGGCGCCGTCACCAGCGCCTCTAAACTCGTCCCTTTACAGGACTTTCTCTCCAGTCTTTTCCACGCCGCTCCCTCACCCTCCATCATCCATTTACGTATCATTGCCACATTGGCGGCCCAATAGTAATCGCCCAAGTTCGGTAGTGCCAATCCTCCTCTGTCCCTACTCCGCTGAAGGAACCCCCTCCTTACTCTCGGAACTTTCCCTGCCCACACGAAGCTCGTGATGCTCCTGTCTATTTTATTAAAAAAGGTCTTGGTGATTAGTATAGGGAGACATTGAAATACAAATAAGAACCTCGGGAGGACCATCATCTTAATTGCTTGCACCCTGCCCGCCAGCGATAGAGGCTGCATGTCCCACCTCTTGAAGTCCTCCTCCATTTGTTCTACCAACCGTGTCAGATTAAGTCTGTGCAAGGTTCCCCAGCTCCTAGCGATCTGAATCCCCAGGTATCGGAAGTTTCTTTCCACTTTCCTTAGAGGCAAGCCTTCTATCTCTCTACTCTGGTCACCTGGATGTATCACAAATAATTCACTCTTCCCCATGTTTAGCCTATACCCCGAGAAATCCCCGAACCTCCTCAAAATTCGCATAACCTCTATCATCCCCCCCGCTGGGTCCGACACGTATAACAATAGGTCATCCACGTATAACGAGACTCGGTGTTCTTCTCCCCCTCTAATCACCCCTCTCCATTTCCTGGAGTCTCTCAACGGCATGGCCAGAGGTTCAATTGCCAACGCGAACAACAATGGAGACAGCGGGCATCCCTGTCTTGTTCCCCTATATAGTCGGAAATACTCCGATCTATGTCGACCTGTAACTACGCTTGCCATTGGAGCCCCATAAAGAAGTCTAACCCAGCTAATAAACCCGTTCCCAAACCCAAACCTCCTTAACACTTCCCATAAATACTCCCACTCCACCCTATCAAATGCCTTCTCTGCGTCCATTGCCGCCACTATCTCTGCCTCCCCCTCCACTGGGGGCATCATTATCACCCCTAATAGTCGTCGCACGTTAACATTCAGTTGTCTCCCTTTTACGAACCCTGTCTGGTCTTCGTGCACCACCCCCGGGACACAGTCCTCTATCCTCAATGCCAGTACCTTTGCCAACAATTTGGCGTCCACGTTCAATAATGAAATGGGTCTATAGGATCCGCACTGCAACGGATCTTTATCCCTCTTCAAAATTAACGATATCGTCGCCTCCGACATCGTCGGGGGTAGAGTCCCCCCTTTCCTGGCCTCATTGAACGTCCTCACCATCAACGGGGCCAACAAGTCCACATACTTTCTGTAATACTCCACCGGGAACCCGTCTGGTCCTGGTGCCTTCCCTGCTTGCATGCTTCCCTAGCCCTTAATAACCTCGTCCACCCCAATCGGTGCCCCCAGGCCTACCACCCCCCGCTCCTCCACTTTCGGGAACCTCAATTGGTCCAGGAACTGCCGCATCCCCTCCTCTCCCTCTGGGGGTTGAGACCTATACAGTTCCTCATAGAAGGTCTTGAACACCTCATTTATCTTTCCTGCCCTTCGCACCGTGTCTCCCCTTTCGTCTCTAATTCCTCCTATCTCCCTCGCTGCTGCCCTCTTTCGCAATTGATGAGCCAACAGGCGACTAGCCTTTTTGCCCATATTCATACCTCCTCCCCTGTGCCTTCCTCCACAGTACCTCCGCCTTTCTGGTGGTCAGAAGGTCAAATTCCGTCTGGAGTCGTCTCCTCTCCCTGTACAATTCCTCCTCCGGGGTCTCTGCAAATTCCCTATCCACCCTTAAAATCTCCCCCAGTAATCTTTCCCTTTCCTTGGCCTCTGTTTTCCTTTTGTGGGCCCCAATGGAGATCAGCTCTCCTCTGACCACCGCTTTTAGTGCTTCCCATACCACTCCCACAGGGACCTCGCCATCGTCATTGACCTCCAGGTATCTCTCAATACACCCCCACACTCTTGCACACACTCCCTCATCCGCCATCAGTCCCACATCTAATCGCCAGAGTGTTCTCTGCTCCCTTTCCTCTCCTAATTCCAGGTCCACCCAATGTGGGGCATGATCCGAAACCGCTATGGCTGAGTACTCAGCTTCTTCCAGATCAACGACCTTCCCAAAACAAAAAAATCTATCCGGGAGTACACTTTATGGACATGGGAGAAGAAGGAAAACTCCCTAGCCCTAGGTCTAAGAAATCGCCATGGATCCACTCCCCCCATTTGGTCCATAAACCCCTTAAGTACCTTGGCCGCTGCCGGCCTTCTTCCGGTCCTTGAGCTGGATCTATCTAGCCCCGGGTCCAGCACCGTATTAAAGTCCCCTCCTAAAATCAAGTTTCCTACCTCCAGGTCCGGTATATGCCCCAGCATCCGTCTCATAAATCCCGCATCGTCCCAGTTTGGGGCATACACATTAACCAACACGACCTCCATTCCCTCCAGCCTGCCACTCACCATTACATATCTACCTCCGCTATCTGCTACGATGTTCTTTGCTTCAAATGCTACCCGTTTCCCCACCAAAATGGCCACCCCTCTATTCTTTGCGTCCAGTCCTGAGTGGAACACCTGTCCCACCCATCCTTTCCTTAGCCTAACTTGGTCCGCCACCTTTAGGTGCGTCTCTTGGAGCATAACCACGTCTGCCCTTAGTCCTTTCAAATGCGCGAGCACTCGGGCCCTTTTTATCGGTCCGTTCAGGCCTCTCACGTTCCACGTGATCAGCCTCACTAGGGGGCTACCTGCCCCCCTCCCGTGTCGACTAGCCATTACCTTCTCTAGGCCAGTCCCATATCCCGCCTCCGCGCTCCCGCTCGCTCCCCCAGCGCCGCACACCATCCCCGCCCACTCACTCTTTAGCCATTTCCTTTTGGATTTCCGCAGCAGCAACCCAGTTGTCCCCCCCCCCCCTTCCCCCTCCCTCCCCCCTCCCCGCTAGATCTCTTTCTAGCATGATTGCTCCCTCCATATTACTTCCGTAAGTCAGCTGACTTCAACTGACCCCGGCTCTCCTGCTCACTCCTCGACCCCCCCGTGTGGGGAACTCCCATCCGCCTTGCGCCTGTCTTCCTGCCTTATTCTTTCTGGCGCGGGAACATCCCTTCACCTGACCCGCCTCTTATGGCGCAGCTCCCTTTCCCCTCCCCCTCCCCTTCCCCATTCTCCAACTATGTCCCGTCTTTCCCCCCTCACCGGCGCCCACATTTCCCCAATGTCTCCCCCCTTCCCAATTTACTTCTCAATTAACTTCAACCATAACATTAACAATAACATTTCCTGCAGCATCAGTCCCTCAGTTCCGATCCAATTTCTCTTCTTTGATGAAGGTCCATGCTTCCTCCGCCGTCTCGAAATAATAGTGTCTCTCCTGATACGTGACCCATAGTCTTGCCGGCTGCAGCATCCCGAACTTCACCTTCCTTTTATGCAACACCTCTTTGGCTCGGTTGAAGCTCGCCCTCCTTCTCGCCACCTCCGCACTCCAATCCTGGTATACCCGTACCACTGCATTCTTCCATCTGCTACTCTGCACCTTTTTAGCCCATCTCAGGACCTCTTCTCTATCCTTAAGGCGGTAAAATCGCACGATTATCGCCCTGGGTGGTTCTCCCGCTTTTGGTCTTCTCGCCGGAATCCTATTTGCCCACTCCCACCTCCAAGGGGCCCGTAGGGGCCTCAGCACCCATCAGTGAGCTCAGCATCGAAGATTGTAGTTTAGACGGGCAGCATGGTCGGCACGGGCTTGGAGGGCTGAAGGGCCTGTTCCTGTGCTGTACTTTTCTTTGTTCTTTGTTAAAACTTGAGATGCTAGTTTTGTAAAGAATTGTGCACCGGCCATCTCAGATGTGATTTCCTCGCGCTTTGATATTTGGTCATGTTCTCTTCTGATATTTTCGTTAAGATCTCTAGGAGCCATGCATATGCAAATATCGCCATTCTTTGTCTTTACACAAACCATGGAGTTTACCCAATCGGAGTAAACTTTTAATTTTGTCATTTTGTCTCGGTCCTTTTTGAGGCAATCCCACGGTACTCTTCTTGGTGCCTGTCTCACAGGTTTTGCATCATCTACGAGTTGTATCTTGTAGGTGAATGGTAATGTACCAAAACCTGTCAACACATCGCTGAATTTGCTGATAATGTTCTCAGAATCGTTGGAGTGTTGATCCAATCCATTGTAGATGTTATTTACCAACTGTACTGGACCTAATTCTTCACAGGATTAATAATGAATGCAAGCCCTCGGATACAATACAGAATGGGACGGAATAAACTGTTCTTCACCACCACACTCAGGTCACACGCACCATAACATTTAATGTTTGAACCATTATAATCTCTCAGATATTTTGAGATTTCTTTCAATCGGCTGAATTTTTAGATTTTTAAATCAGTCATGTTGATTAAATTAGCTTTGGCACCAGTGTCTAACTTCAATTGGACCATTGTACCGTTCACTTTAAGCGATAGCAGCCATTTGTCCTTATCAACCGCATTTACCCCCACACCACCCTCACCCCCACACCACCCTCACCCCCACACCACCCTCACCCCCCCACCTCCACACCACCACACCACCCTCACCCCCACACCACCCTCACCCCCACATCACCCTCACCCCCCCACCCCCACACCACCACACCACCCTCACCCCCACATCACCCTCACCCCCACATCACCCTCACCCCCCCACCCAAACACCACCCCCTCATCCCCACACCACCCTCACCCCCACACCACCCTCACCTCCACACACCACCCTAACCCCCCCACCCTCTCACCCCCTCACCCCCAGACACCACCCTCAACCCCCCTCACCCCCACCCCTCTCACCCACCACACCACCCTCACCCCCACACCACCTTCACCCCCACATCACCCTAACCCCCCCACCCCCACCCCCTAACCCCCCACACACCACCCTCAATCCCCCTCACCCGCACCCCTCTCACCCCCACCACCCTCACCCCCACACCACCACGCCCACCCTCACCCCCCACACCACCCTCACCCCCCACATCCCTCTCAGCCCCCACACCACCCTCACCCCCCCACACCACCCTCACCCACCCACCCCCTCACCCCACACCACCTTCACCACCCTCACCCCCACAGCACCCTCACCCACCTCACCCCCCACCCCCTCACCCCCCACACCACCCTCACCCACCCTCATCCCCCACCCCCACACACCCCTTACCCCCACACTATCCTCACCCACCCTCACCCCCCACACCCCACACCACTCTCACCCCCCTGACCTCCGCCTCACCCCCACACCCCCTCAACCCCCCACACCACCCTCCCCTCCCCCTCAGTCCCCCACACCACCCTCACCCCCACACCACCCTCACCAACTACACCACCCTCACCCCCACCCCCCCCACCCCCCTCACCTCCTCCACACCACTCTCACCCCCTGCACCACCCTGACCCCACACACCACCCTCACCCCCACACCACCACCCCCTCAACCCCCCACACGACCCTCACCCCCCCAAAACCACCCTCACCACCCTCCAGCCCAGGGTCTAATCAGGCATCTTGTCTTGTGTCTTGCAGGACCTGCTGCTGATGGGGCTGATCCCCCACTCCCGCTCCCAGGCAGTGCCACAACCTGAGTGGGCGCCGTGTGCCGAGCAGCACACTCTTTGTCAGAGAGATCTAGGAGTACAGGTCCACAGGTCACTGAAAGGGGCAACACAGGTGGAGAAGGTAGTCAAGAAGGCATACGGCATGCTTGCCTTCATTGGCCGGGGCATTGAGTATAAGAATTGGCAAGTCATGTTGCAGCTGTATAGAACCTTAGTTAGGCCACACTTGGAGTATAGTGTTCAATTCTGGTCGCCACACTACCAGAAGGATGTGGAGGCTTTAGAGAGTGTGCAGAAGAGATTTACCAGAATGTTGCCTGGTACGGAGGGTATTAGCTATGAGGAGCGGTTGAATAAACTCGGTTTGTTCTCACTGGAACGAAGGAGGTTGAGGGGCGACCTGATAGAGGTCTACAAAATTATGAGGGGCATAGACAGAGTGGATAGTCAGAGGCTTTTCCCCAGGGTAGAGGGGTCAATTACTAGGGGGCATAGGTTTAAGGTGCGAGGGGCAAGGTTTAGAGTAGATGTACGAGGCAAGTTTTTTACCCAGAGGGTAGTGGGTGCCTGGAACTCGCTACCGGAGGAGGTGGTGGAAGCAGGGACGATAGTGACATTTAAGGGGCACCGTGACAAATACATGAATAGGATGGGAATAGAGGGATACGGATCCAGGAAGTGTAGAAGATTGTAGTTTAGTCGGGCAGCATGGTCGGCACGGGCTTGGAGGGCCGACGGGCCTGTTCCTGTGCTGTACATTTCTTTGTTCTTTGTTCAGCGACGAGGACACCGACACAGACGGGAGGCGTATTCTGCCAATGACCCAGGGCACCCCGGAGCCCGATCCAGGGATGACACTGACATCCTGTCACAACTGCCTCCAAATTCTATGATTCTATGAACACCCTCCACCATCCCAGAGACACTCACCTCGGTCGAGCACTTTAGTGAAGAGGTTCCTGGGACACCACCTGGTGCACCACACACAGCTGCTCTGGTAGATCAGGTGGAGGTAGCAGCCCCTGAGGGGGTGGACGGTCAGAGGGCAGGCCAGGAACTGGTTGCTGCCCAGACAGGATTTGGGATTCTGGAACGGACGGTTCCATCTATAGAGGAGATGCAGTTGCAGAGCCAGGGACTGCCTGAGGGGGTGTCAGAGAGCATCCAGCACCTGCAGGTACATTTGGAGGAGTCCAACCGTGTGCAGCAGCAGGAGGTGGTGCTGGCCATGCATGCCACCCAGGCCAACACCGCACGGGTGGCGCCATGCGGTGGTGGCATTGGGGCGTGGCTTTGGATCAGCATGTCAAAAGTCTGGGGCATTCTGTGCAGACGCTGGCCGAGGCCCAGGGTAGGGCTACCCTGTCACTGGCAGCTATCTGGACATTGCAGAGATGCTCCTGAGCATAGTCCAGTCTTAGCAGGCAATGGCTGGGCACGTTGGCGCCACTGCCCATGTGCTGGCCCACATGGCACTGAAGCAATTGGAGGTGGCCCAGTCCCAGAGGGATATGGCACGGTCACTGGCTGATGTAACACAGACCCAGAAGGTGTGGCACAGTCATAGCATCATTTGGTGCAGTCCCAGATGGAGATGGTTCACTCCCTGTGCTCCATGGCCAGGCGCATGCAGACCCTGGCCGAGACCAGAGCGGGCTTCCAGGACTGGCAGCGCCAGGTGGCAGTGGTGCCTCAGGTGTAGCTCCGCTCCACGTCCCCATCCCATGGAGTAGCCCTGAGGCCATCGAGCACCCTGAGGGTGACTGGGCCCCTGCCGGTTGATGTGTTGGGTGCTCTGGATCCGGGGAACACGTACAGGCCACCAACACTTAAAATAGTGCAACACTATTTTATTGAGCTAGAAACTATTGAACATACTTTCACCGTGGGTTAACACGATGTTAGATTAAACCAAAGACCTGTCCTAACCAGCCTATGCACTCAGCACATGGTGAGGATCTGTGCTGCAGGCTGTAAGCTCGGTCCTACTGAGAGGCTGCATCCCGAATGAGCGGGAACTCTGATGCCCCCTGTCTATATAGTGAGTGTGCTCTAACTGGTGATTGGCTGCGGTATTGTGTGTGTTGATTGGTCCCGCTGTGTGTCCATCAGTGTGTGTGTCTGCACCATGATATACTGGTGTATATTATGACATCCCCACTTTTATAAAAAAATGTGTGTGTGGCAATAAATAGTGTATGGTGAGAATGTAACTACGTGTGGGGTGCGAAGACATATTTACAGGACTACATACATGAGAACTCAGCTATTTACATGGGAAGGTGCCTGGTGCAGAGAAGCAGTATGCAACAAGAGTAATGAGATCAACACTATATACAAACCAGGGAAACGATCAAACAAAGCGACGAAACAATTCAGAGAGTCCATAAATTCGAAAAGTTCATAAATGTAGTCTCTGAGGTGGGCGACGAATTCTGGTTGACCGCCTCAAGGGTGGGTCGCGAGCCGCCGGTTCAGGAGCGGGCTGGACTGCGTCAAAGTCAGGGGGATGCAGAGTGACAGGGATTTCTGCATAGTCCGTGGCAGAGTCAGCAGGAGGGCGAGGCGACACTGGAGGATCACGTAGCGAGCGCAGAACGAGACGAAGGGCGCGCCGATTGCGGCGCAGAATAGAGCTATCCGGTAGACGAACCAGGAACGAGCGGGGGGCCACCTGCCGAAGGACCACAGCGGTTGCAGACCAGTCACCATCCAGAAGATGGATGTGGACGTTGTCATCTGGAGCCAGAGCAGGGAGATCAGCTGCACGGGAGTCATGAGCCGCCTTGTGCCGTGCACGAGACAGCTGCATCCGGCGAAGGACCGGAACGTGGTCGAGGTCTGGGACATGAATGGATGGCACCGTCATCCTCAGCGTGTGACCCATGAGCAATTGGGCTGGCGACAGGCCAGTGGACAGCGGGGCGGAGCGATAGGCCAGCAAGACAAGGTAGAAATCAGCCCCAGCATCGGCAGCCTTGCAGAGGAGCCGTTTGACGATATGTACTCTCTTCTCTGCTTTGCCGTTGGATTGGGGGTACAGGGGACTGGATGTCACATGTGCAAAATTGTACCGCCTGGCAAAGTTGGACCATTCTTGGCTGGCGAAGCAGGGGCCATCGTCCGACATCACCGTGAGTGGGATGCCGTGTCGAGCAAAGGTTTCTTTACAGGCACGGATGACTGCAGACGATGTGATGTCGTGCAACCGTATCACCTCTGGGTAATTTGAAAAGTAGTCCACGATCAGGACATAGTCTCTACCCAGCGCGTGGAACAGGTCGATGCCCACCTTGGTCCATGGTGACGTGACCAACTCATGGGGCTGCAGGGTCTCACGTGGTTGGGCCGGCTGGAAGCGCTGACAAGTGGGGCAGTTGAGCACTGTGTTGGCTATGTCGTCATTAATGCCGGGCCAGTACACTGTCTCTCGGGCCCGTCGGCGGCACTTTTCCACACCAAGGTGGCCCTCGTGTAGTTGTTCCAGGACAAACTGGCGCATGCTATGCGGGATGACAATGCGGTCCAGTTCCAGAAGAACCTCGTCTACTACCGCCAGATCATCTCTGACATTATAGAATTGAGGGCATTGGCCCTTGAGCCACCCGTCCATTAGGTGGCGCATGACACACTGTAGCAAAGGGTCAGCCGCGTCTCGCGGCGAATTTGGACGAGGCGTTCATCCGTGGCAGGTAGATTGGAGGCCGCGAATGCCACATGGGCGTCAACCTGGCAGACAAATCCCGCTGGGTCACATGGAGTATTGACTGCCCTGGAGAGAGCGTCGGCAATGATGAGGTCCTTGCCTGGGGTGTATACCAGCTGGAAGTCGTATCGCTGGAGCTTGGGAAGAATACGCTGGAGGCGAGGCGTCATGTCGTTCAAGTCTTTCTGTATTATATTGACCAGCGGGCGATGGTCGGTCTCGACGGTGAATTGAGGAAGTCCATAGACATAATCGTGAAACTTAACCACACTGGTCAGAAGGCCCAGGCACTCCTTTTCTATCTGCGCGTAGCGCTGCTCCGTGGGGGTCATCGCACATGACGCATATGCAACGGGGGCCCATGATGAGGCCTCATCACGTTGAAGGAGCACTGCCCCAATGCCGGATTGACTGGCATTGGTTGAAATTTTGGTCTCCTTTGCTGGATCAAAGAAGGCTACGACCGGGGCCGTGGTCAGTTTTGCCTTGAGTTCCCTCCATTCGCGCTCGTGGGCAGGGAGCCATTGGAAGTCTGTCGTCTTCCTGACCAGGTTCCTGAGAGCCGTGGTATGAGAGGCGAGGTTAGGGATGAATTTCCCTAAAAAATTGACCATGCCCAGAAATCGGAGGACCGCCTTCTTGTCCTCTGGTGTTTTCATAGCTGTGATGGCAGCCACCTTGTCCGCATCCGGCTGAACACCCAATTGGAAGATGTGGTCCCCGAGGAACTTAAGTTCTGTCTGACCAAAAGAGCATTTGGCCCTGTTGAGACGGAGGCCATGCGCACGTATACGTCTGAATACGCGCTGGAGGCGACTAACATGCTCCTGCGGGGTGGTGGACCAAATGATTATGTCATCGACATAGACGCAAACACCTTCAATGCCTTCCATCATTTGTTCCATAATCCTATGGAACACTTCTGGTGCAGAGATGATCCCAAACGGCATCCTGTTGTAACAATATCTTCCAAAGGGGGTGTTAAATGTGCAGAGTTTCCTGCTGGATTTATCGAGCTGGATTTGCCAGAATCCTTTTGAGGCGTCGAGTTTGGTAAAGAGCTTGGCGCGAGCCATCTCACATGTGAGCTCTTCGCGCTTGGGAATTGGATAATGCTCCCTCATGATATTGCGATTTAGATCCTTGGGATCAATGCAAATTCTCAGCTCGCCGGAAGGCTTTTTTTACACATACCATGGAACTGACCCAGTCGGTCGGTTCCGTGACTTTGGAAATCACTCCTTGGTTCTGGAGGTCCTGCAGCTGCTGCTTGAGGCGGTCCTTAAGGGGTGCTGGGACCCTGCGAGTACGTTGTGGTACTGGTTGATAATGGCGTTGAGCTGCGCCCTGAAGTCGGTGTCCTGAAAGGCAGACGTGTCAGCAGGAGAGAGAGAGTGAACTCTCTGAACTAGGTTCAACAGCTTGCATGCCTGCGCGCCAAGCAGGGAGGCTTTCGAGGAGCCCACGATTTCAAAGGGAAGGCTGGCTTTGCGTGACCTGTGCGTCACTTCAAGTTGGCACGAGCCGCTGGCAGCAATGGCATTGCCATTATAATCTAATAGCTGGCAGGCTGATGGCAGGATAGCTGGTTTGACACAAAGGCAGATTGGCGGAGGCACCAGTGTCCAGGCGGAATCGTATTTGGGACCGGTTGACCGTAAGGGTGGCACACCACTCATCGTCTGGATCGATGCTGTATACCGACAGAGGCTGGATTCTTTGCTTCGGGGACAGCCTGTTTTTTGTAACGATGCCGATTCGAAAAGGCGCCTTCGGGTCCTCGGTGTCAATATCGGGTAGCAGGTCCGAATCGGGCTCGGTGACCGTGGGTTGAATGGCCCGGACATTCCTGCGAGGCTGGCTTTGGCGACGAGAGTTGGCAGGCTGAGGTGATCTGCATAAAGCAGCAGAGTGGCCAAGTTTGCCACATCGCAGGCATCGTCGGGATTTGGCAGGACATTGCTGCTTTAAGTGGGCGGAGCCACAGTTGCCGCACGGTGTAGCGTCAGTACGTTCGCTGCACAACCGCGCATGTGCGGTGCGCCCTTACTGAGCAGGTACTGATGCAGCTCATCGCTCATGAACGATATGCCCCGGTCGCTGTGGACGTAGGCAGGGAAACCGAACAGTGTGAAGATGCTGTGCAGTGCCTTTATTACAGTGGCTGAGGTCATGTCGGGGCAGGGGACAGCGAAGGGGAAGCGGGAGTACTCATCAACCACTGATAGGAAGTATACATTACGGTTGATGGAGGGGAGGGGCCCTTTGAGCCTGCCTGTGACCGGTACAACACTGAAGGCGGAGAGGATTAAGTTCGCCTTGAGAGGGTCTGTGCAGGGGTTCTACAGGCCGTGGCAACCGTTCCTAGACTATCTCGCGGAGCGTTAGAGGAAGGTCGGTCAGCAGCCGCAGCAACCTTGGGGGGGGGGGGTGGAGGGGACGTCCTGGGGGGGGCGGGGAGGGGGGGGGGAAAGGGGGGACTGCCTTGGAGGGTGGATGAGCAAGAGATAACATGAAGGGTTGGGGAAACTGGCACGTACGGGTGAGGGCCAGTGTACAAAGCTGTGTAAATATATCATTTTGCCATGTATATATCTTGCTCTGCGCGATTTCTCGTTTTTTTTTGGTACGGAGAAAAATTGTGTTAAAAAACTTTAATAAATATATATATTTTTTAAAACACTGAAGGCGGCCCCGCAGGTCAGCAGCTCCTATACTTCCTGTAAAGGGGGTGGAGCCATGGGCGGAGCCCGTACATACCCCAATATATCCCCTGTGGGTGAAGCCACACAATGGCCCATTGGTAGAGCCCACAGGGTTAATAACATAACACAGTGCACTGGTGAATTATCAGTAATTATACATTCACCACATTCACCCCCTGATAAAAAATGAAGTCCGGCGGGGGTGACGGGCTCATGGATTCAGTCGGTCCGGCGCCCGGATCGTACGTTGCGACCGCCGAAGCACTGGTGTTGCAGCCGCTTCGGGTGGGTGTGGAAGTGGGTCCGGAGCGGGCACAGGCGTGGATTCCGGGAGCGGCTCTTCCGGAGCTTCATTCCTGTGGACCGATGCAGCAGGTGGGAGGAGCCCGGGAACCATATAGGGGTGGGGGCGCTGAACATGGGAGGTTGGACGGGACATAGTGTGGGGGATGCAGTAGTGGGAGTGGTGTTGGAGCCTGCGGGCACCAGGTCCCGGAGGGAGACGGTATCTTGCCGGCCATCGGGGTGTTCGGCGTACGCATAGTGTGGGTTGGAGTGCAGGAACTGGACCCTCTCTACCAGGGGGTCGGTCTTATGGCTCCGAACATGTTTTCGGAGGAGGACTGGACCTGGTGTCATCAGACAGGGCGGAAGCGAGGCCCCTGAGGTAGCTCCCCTAGGGAAAACAAACAAGCGGTCATGAGGGGTCTGGTTTGTGGCCGTGCAAAGGAGGGACCTAATAGAGTGGAGCGCATCGGGGAGGACCTCCTGCCAGTGAGAAACTGGGAGATTCCTGGACCGCAGGGTCAGTAGGACGGTCTTCCAGACCATCGCGTTCTCCCTCTCCACCTGCCCGTTTCCCCTGGGGTTATAACTGGTAGTCCTGCTCGAGGCGATGCCCTTACTGAGCAGGTACTGACGCAGTTCATCGCTCATGAACGACGAGCCCCTGTCACTGTGGACATAACTGGGGAAACCAAACAGGGTGAAGACACTATGCAGGGCTTTAATGACAGTGGGGGTGGTCATATCAGGGCTGGGGATGGCAAACGGGAAGCGGGAGAACTCATCTATGATGTTAAGGAAGTACGTGTTGCGGTTATTGGAGGGAGGGGCCCTTTGAAATCAATACTGAGGCGTTCAAAGGGCCGGGATGCCTTTACCAGGTGGGCCTTATCCGGTCGATAGAAATGCGGTTTACACTCCGCACAGATTTGGCAGTCCCTGGTCATAGCTCTGACCTCCTCGGTGGAGTAGGGCAGGTTGCGGGCCTTGATGCCACCCTGGGTGGCAGAGGTCATCGTGGATAGCCTGTAGTCGGTCATCTTGCGCGCTGGCGCATGTGCCGCGCGGGACAGGGCATCTGGGGTCTCGTTGAGCTTCCCAGGATGATATACTATATCGTAGTTATAGGTGGAGAGTTCGATTCTTCACCTCTAGATCTTATCATTCTTGATCTTGCCCCGCTGCGTATTGTTAAACATGAAGACTACCGATCGTTGGTCGGTGACGAGGGTAATTCTCCTATGAGCGAGGTAGTGCCTCCAGTGCCGCACGGCTTCCACGATGGCTTGGGCTTCTTTTTTGAATTTCGGAGGTGGTGAGGGTTTGTGAAAAAAACGCTACCGGTCTGCCTGCTTGGTTGAGGGTGGCGGCGAGAGCGACCTCTGAGGCGTCGCTCTCCACCTGGAAGGGGATGAACTCGTGCACCGCAGCTTTGGCGATGTCCGCCTTGATGCAGTTGAAGGCCTGACTGGCTTCGGCTGCCAGTGGAAAGAGGGTCGCCTTAAATAGTGGGCAGGCGTTGTCCGCATACTGGGGGACCCACTGGGCGTAATAGGAGAAAAATCCAAGGCACCTCTTCAGGGCCTTGGGGCAGTGAGGGAGAGGGAGTTGTAGGAGGGGGCGCATACGGCCAGGGTCGGGCCCTAGGACCCCGTTTTCCACGACGTAGCCGAGGATGGCTAGCCTGGTTGTGCGGAAAACGCATTTCTCCTTGTTGTAGGTGAGGTTGAGTTTTTGGGCGGTTTGGAGAAATCGGTGGAGGTTGGTGTCGTGGTCCTGCTGATCATGGCCGCAGATGGTGACATTGTTCAAGTACGGAAACGTGGCCCGCAGCCCGTACTGGTCCAGCATTCGGTCCATCGCTCGTTGGAACACCGAAACCCCGTTCGTGACGCCAAAGGGGACCCGGCGGAAATGGAAAAGGCGGCCGTCTGCCTCAAACGCCATGTAGTGGCGGTCCTCTGGGTGGATTGGGAGCTGGTGGTATGTAGACTTCAGATCTACCGTAGCGAACACGCGGTAGTGCGCAATCTGATTTACCATGTCTGCAATCAAGGGAAGGGGGTACGCATCGAGTTGCATAAACCGGTTAATTGTCTGGCTGTAATAAACCACCATCCGGAACTTTTCCCCGGTCTTGACGACCACCACCTGAGCTCTCCAGGGGCTATTGCTGCCTCGATGACCCCCTCCCGCAAGAGACGCTGGACCTCGGACCTAATGAACGACCTGTCCTGCATGCCACACCGCCTGCTTCTGGTGGCTACTGGCTTGCAATCGGCGGTGAGGTTTGCGAAGAGGAGGAGGGGTCGATTTTTAGGGTCACGAGGATGCTTATGGTGAGCCGGGGCAGGGGCCCCCCGAACTTAAGACTTAGGCTCCTGAGGTAGCACTGGAAGTCGAGTCCCAAAAGGAGAGGAGCGCAGAGGTCTGGGAGCACATATAGTTGAAAATTAGCGTACTCAGCGCCCTGTATCGCTAGGGTTGCAGTAGTTCACCCTTGGATTTGCACCGAGTGCGACCCAGAGGTGAGGGATATGGTTTGTTGCGTCGGGAATATTGAAGCGAGCAGCGGCTTACCATGTCCGGGTGAATGAAGCTGTCTGTGCTCCCGGAGTCGAAGAGGCAAGGTGTCTCGTACCCTTTAACCCGGACGGCCATCATGGAGCTCCAGAGGTGCTGAGGTCGCGAATGGTCCAGGGTGACCGCGCTCAGGTGTGGGTAGCCGGCGGCGCTGGGGCGGCCCCGTGATGGCTGTCCGTGTAGGTCGTACGCGTCGAGCGGCGTAGCAGATGGCGGCCCCCATGGATCGCACATGTTATGTGGAGGCGGAGGCGACAGACACGCTGCCACCTTGCGGGGTCTGCGGGGCTGTGAGTCTGTGGATCGGGTCTGTGAGTTCGAGTTCTTAGACCTGGCCAGGCAGACCTTGGTGACGTGTCCTTTCCGCCCGCAGCTGCTGCAGTTCGTGTTGCGGGCCGGGCAGTGCAGTCGGGGGTGTTGGGTCTGGCCGCAAAAGTAGCAGGGTAGCCCCCCATGATGGGCGGGCGGCCGTGCGGCTCAGGCCTGGGGTAGTCTCGGGTCGTGAGGGGGTCGCGTGATCGGCCGGCAACGCAGTAAAGCTCTGAAAAGCGGCCTCCAGAGAGGTAGCCAGTTTTACCGTGTCGTCCAGGTCCTGGGCCCCTTTTTCGAGCAGGCGCTGTCTCACATAGTTCGATCAGACCCCTGCCACGTAAACGTCTCGGACGGCGAGCTCCATGTGCTGAGTGGCCGTAACGGCCTGGTAGTTACAGTTGCGCGCGGGGGCTTTGAGGTCGCGTTGGTAATCATCTAGCGACACCCCGGGGCGCTGGCGACGAGTGGTGAAGACTTGTCGCGCGTATACCTTGTTCACAGGCCGCACATAGAGGCGTTCGAGTAGTGCGAGGGCCTCTGTATAGGAAGCGGCTTCGTCGAGCTGGACAGAAATGCGATGGCTCACTCGTGCGTGGAACATACAACATAGAACATTACAGCACAGTACAGGCCCTTCGACCCTCGATGTTGCGCCGAGCTGTGAAACCACTCTAAAGCCCTTCTACACTATTCCCTTATCGTCCATTTGTCTATCCAATGACCATTTAAATGTCCTTAGTGTTGGCGAGTCTACTACTGTTGCAGGCAGGGCATTCCACGCCCTTACTACTCTCTGAGTAAAGAACCTACCTCTGACATCTGTCTTATATCTCCCCTCAATTATGTCCCCTCGTGCTAGACATCACCATCCGAGGAAAAAGGCTCTCACTGTCCACCCTATCCAATCCTCTGATCATCTTGTAGGCCACAATTAAGTCACCTCTTAACCTTCTTCTCTCTAACGAAAACAGCCTCAAGTCCCTCAGCCTTCCCTCATAAGATCTTCCTTCCATACCAGGCAACATTCTGGTAAATCTCCTCTGCACCTTTTCCAATGCTTCCACATCCTTCCTATAATGCGGCAACCAGAATTGCACGCAATACTCCAAATGCGGCCGCACCAGAGTTTTGTACAGCTGCAACATGACCTCATGACTCCGAAACTCAATCCCTCTACCAATAAAAGCTAACACACCATATGCCTTCTTAACAACCCTCTCAACCTGGGTGGCAACTTTCAGGGATCTATGTACATGGACACCGAGATCTCTCTGCTCATCTACACTGCCAAGAATCTTACCATTAGCCCAGTACTCTGTCTTCCTGTTATTCCTCCAAAATGAATCACCTCACACTTTTCTGCATTAAACTCCATTTGCCTCCTCTCAGCCCAATGCTGCAGCTTATCTATGTCCCTCTGTAACTTGTAACATCCTTCCGCACTGTCCACAACTCCACCGACTTTAGTGTCATCTGCAAATTTACTCACCCATCCTTCTACGCCCTCCTCCAGGTCATTTATAAAAATGACAAACAGCAGTGGCCCCAAAACAGATCCTTGTGGTACACCACTAGTAACTGGACTCCAGTCTGAACATTTCCCATTAACCACCACCCTTTGTCTTCTTCCAGCTAGCCAATTTCTGATCCAAACTGCTAAATCACCCTGAATCCCATGCCTCCGTATTTTCTGCAGTAGCCTACCGTGGGGAACCTTATGCAACGCTTTACTGAAATCCATATACATCACATCAACTGCTCTACCCTCATCTACCTGTTCAGTCACCTTCTCAAAGAACTCGATAAGGTTTGTGAGGCACGACCTACCCTTCACAAAACCGTGTTGATCATCGCTAATCAAATTATTCCTTTCCAGAATAGATACATCCTATCTCTTATAAACCATTCCAAGATTTTGCCCACAACAGAAGTAAGGCTCACTGGTCTATAGTTACCAGGGTTGTCTCCTTCTTGAACAAGGGGACAACATTTGCTATCCTCCAGTCTTCTGGCACTATTCCTGTAGACAAAGATGACTTAAAGATCAAAGCCAAAGGCTCAGCAATCTCCTCCTTAGCTTCCCAGAGAATCCTAGGATAAATCCTATCCGGCCAAGGGGACTTATCTATTTTCACACTTTCCAGAATTGCGAACACCTCCTCCTTATGAACCTCAAGCCCTTCTAGTCTAGTAGCCTGATCTCAGTATTCTCCTCGACAACATTGTCTTTTTCCTGTGTGAATACTGACAAAAAATATTCATTTAGCAGTCGGGGAGATGGGGTTCAGGGTTAATGTGTCGGGGAACTGGGGTTCAGGGTTAATGTATTGGGAGGATGGGGTTCAGAGTTAATGAGTCGGGGAGATGGGGTTCAGGGTTAATGTGTCGGGGAGATGGGGTTCAGGGTTAATGTGTTGGGGAGATGGGGTTCAGGGTTAATGTGTTGGGGAGATGGGGTTCAGGGTTAATGTGTTGGTGAGATGGGGTTCAGGGTTAATGTGTCAGGGAGATGGGGTTCAGGGTTAATGTGTCGGGGAGATGGGGTTCAGGGTTAATATGTCGGGGAGATGGGGTTTAGGGTTAATGTGTCGGGGAGATGGGGTTCTGGGTTAATGTGTCAGGGAGATGGGGTTCTGGGTTAATGTGTCGGGGAGATGGGGTTCTGGGTTAATGTGTCAGGGAGATGGGGTTCAGGGTTAATGTGTTGGGGAGATGGGGTTCAGGGTTAATGTGTCGGGGAGATGGGGTTCAGGGTTAATGTGTTGGGGAGATGGGGTTCAGGGTTAATGTGTCAGGGAGATGGGGTTCAGGGTTAATGTGTCGGGGAGATGGGGTTCAGGATTAATGTGTTGGGGAGATGGGGTTCAGGGTTAATGTGTCAGGGAGATGGGGTTCAGGGTTAATGTGTCGGGAAGATGGGGTTCAGGGTTAATGTGTCGGGGAGATGGGGTTCAGGGTTAATGTGTCGGGGAGATGGGGTTCAGGGTTAATGTGTTGGGGAGATGGGGTTCAGGGTTAATGTGTTGGGGAGATGGGGTTCAGGGTTAATGTGTCGGGGAGATGGGGTTCAGGGTTAATGTGTCGGGGAGATGGGGTTCAGGGTTAATGTGTCGGGGAGATGGGGTTCAGGGTTAATGTGTTGGGGAGATGGGGTTCAGGGTTAATGTGTCGGGGTGATGGTGTTCAGAGTTAATGAGTCGGGGAGATGGGGTTCAGGGTTAATGTGTTGGGGAGATGGGGTTCAGGGTTAATGTGTCGGGGAGTTTAGGGGTAATGAATAATAAGTTGTGTCAGTAACTTCTAGTCTGTCTATTTCTAAACAGCTTTGTCGCGTCCCTGTAAATTCTGTAACTAATATGTGCGTTTGTGATAATGTGTGTTTTAGTCTGTGTGGTGTTGTGAGTTTGATGTGGAAAGGACTGCTTTCAGAGTGAATCCGAGGCCTTCCTGTGTGTGTGAGGCCTGTGTGTGGGTAAGACCCTCCTTCCACTGGCTTTAAAGCTGTGCTGTCTCTCAGTTCCCTCAATGCTGCAGCGATGTTTCCGGGTTGGCGTTCCCCTTTAAGAGGCTGCTGTCCTTTTCCCACCCGCTTGTTGCTGCTGGGAATTCACGTCAAAGGTTGGCCGGAGATTTGTGACCAACAATGAGATCGAGCAGCCTTTCGCTTTCTCTTCCCGGAAGAAGGAGAGCAGCTCAGGGATGTGATTCATTGCAGCCGGCCAGATCGCACCTTCCCCTGGATCTCCAGTAATCCTTCCCGGAACCGCACCCCTCTCCCTCCCTTCCCCGGCTGCAAGAGTCAGGGGCTGCTTCCCTTCCCAGGGAGGAGGAAAGAGTGGGAGGGAGGAGAGAGATAGGGGAGACGGAGAATTGGATCAGCAATCTCCTGATTTCCCAGACATGTCTGAAGCTCACAGCCAGCGACACATTAAGGTAAAAAGAAAGTTTGAAGCAACTCCTTGTACAGAGAAGTTGGCATTTGTCCGACTTTAGATCCACTTCCTTATTCCAACCGGCGCAGAGAGCGTGGGAGCTTCGCCTTGTCCTCAATTTCGCTACATTCTTGTCAATTTCGCTACATTCTTGTCAATTTCGCTACATTGTTGTTACATTGAAGCTGTGATCACAATGGAGGATGGGCAGTGAGAGGGAATCGGGATTGGGATTGGTGACTTCCCGGCCTCCGAGCCTGGGCTGGAAAGTATTTTCCTGACTTCTGGAAGTGGGGGATAGAATTCAAAAACAGCACAGCCTCTCTTACAGACCTGCAATCAGAGTGGGAAGAGGGGCAAACAAGCATCTTTAACCCTTTGTTTTCCTGCAGTTGTGCTGACAGTAGGTCTGTTTGTGTGTGTGTGTGTGTTTGAAGGGGGAAGGGGGGGGGGGGGGAGGGCGTCCCACTCTCAGGCCGGGCCTCTGCTGCATTCAGTTCCTGAAACTAAGAGCCCAGTCTTATTTTACTGCAGAGAGCCTCATTGGAATCCCATCCATCAGAGCATTTACCTGGCCGAATGAGGCTGTCTCTTTCCTGTTTACTCAAGTTCACAGTCACCTGGGAGATACCAGAGCTCAGAACCGATGCCAGTGCGAGAGGGCGCAGGGGGTGTCTCGAGTCTGTCAAAGGACTCCCACCCAAATCTGTCCAGTGGCAGTGGGTTGTGTCTTTTATTTTTCTGCATTCCTGCCCAGATCCCCTCCCTCGAGCTGATTGGCAGCAGGATCCATCAGCACTGATTTTCGACACCTGTCCAAGGTGATCTTGTCAGTAAACTATTTGGTCATGGGAGGCTTCACAGATGGAGATCCTGACTTCACCTCAGAGATTTTACAGTGAGCTGACTGGACAATGATGGGGACTGGGTGAGGAGGGGCAATGGGGTGGGGTAAGGAATCTCATCTGCATCCCCCCTCCCCCCCCCCCTTCAAACACACACACACACACACACACACACAAATCAAGCCAATGGAAGCAGCTCCAACAGATTTCAAAAGGATGATGGTACGTCAGGATCTCTTGAGGTATTAGGCATGGCGGATATAGAGTGTAGGACATTCACTGAGAAGGTTACACATTCACTGTGATTATCGAGATGACTCAAACTTCTGGAGTTGAGGGATTGGGAAACAGGATTATTTAAACTACAAACACCAACTAATTGAGTGGTTAATGTTGCCCCTCGACTGCAGGAATGACTCCCCCCTGCCTCGTTCTTTTACAGTTTAATATCTTCAGTCGCATTGTTGTTACAGGCTTTCAAGTGTCAGTTGAAAGGAATACAGGACAGGCATGTTCCTGTGAGGAAGAAAGATAAATACGGCAATTTTCGGGAACCTTGGATGACGAGTGATATTGTAGGCCTCGTCAAAAAGAAAAAGGAGGCATTTGTCAGGGCTAAAAGGCTGGGAACAGACGAAGCCTGTGTGGCATATAAGGAAAGTAGGAAGGAACTTAAGCAAGGAGTCAGGAGGGCTAGAAGGGGTCATGAAAAGTCATTGGCAAATAGGGTTAAGGAAAATCCCAAGGCTTTTTACACGTACATAAAAAGCAAGAGGGTAGCCAGGGAAAGGGTTGGCCCACTGAAGGATAGGCAAGGGAATCTATGTGTGGAGCCAGAGGAAATGGGCGAGGTACTAAATGAATACTTTGCATCAGTATTCACCAAAGAGAAGGAATTGGTAGATGTTGAGCCTGGAGAAGGGGGTGTAGATAGCCTGGGTCACATTGTGATCCAAAAAGACGAGGTGTTGGGTGTCTTAAAAAATATTAAGGTAGATAAGTCCCCAGGGCCGGATGGGGTCTACCCCAGAATACTGAAGGAGGCTGGAGAGGAAATTGCTGAGGCCTTGACAGAAATCTTTGGATCCTCGCTGTCTTCAGGGGATGTCCCGGAGGACTGGAGAATAGCCAATGTTGTTCCTCTGTTTAAGAAGGGTAGCAAGGATAATCCCGGGAACTACAGGCCGGTGAGCCTTACTTCAGTGGTAGGGAAATTACTGGAGAGAATTCTTCGAGACAGGATCTACTCCCATTTGGAAGCAAATGGACGTATTAGTGAGAGGCAGCACGGTTTTGTGAAGGGGAGGTCGTGTCTCACTAACTTGATAGAGTTTTTCGAGGAGGTCACTAAGATGATTGATGCAGGTAGGGCAGTAGATGTTGTCTATATGGACTTCAGTAAGGCCTTTGACAAGGTCCCTCATGGTAGACTAGTACAAAAGGTGAAGTCACACGGGATCAGGGGTGAACTGGCAAGGTGGATACAGAACTGGCTAGGCCATAGAAGGCAGAGGGTAGCAATGGAGGGATGCTTTTCTAATTGGAGGGCTGTGACCAGTGGTGTTCCACAGGGATCAGTGTTGGGACCTTTGCTGTTTGTAGTATATATAAATGATTTGGAGGAAAATGTAACTGGTCTGATTAGTAAGTTTGCAGACGACACAAAGGTTGGTGGAATTGCGGATAGCGATGAGGACTGTCTGAGGATACAGCAGGATTTAGATTGTCTGGAGACTTGGGCGGAGAGATGGCAGATGGAGTTTAATCCGGACAAATGTGAGGTAATGCATTTTGGAAGGGCTAATGCAGGTAGGGAATATACAGTGAATGGTAGAACCCTCAAGAGTATTGAAAGTCAAAGAGATCTAGGAGTACAGGTCCACAGGTCATTGAAAGGGGCAACACAGGTGGAGAAGGTAGTCAAGAAGGCATACGGCATGCTTGCCTTCATTGGCCGGGGCATTGAGTATAAGAATTGGCAAGTCATGTTGCAGCTGTATAGAACCTTAGTTAGGCCACACTTGGAGTATAGTGTTCAATTCTGGTCGCCACACTACCAGAAGGATGTGGAGGCTTTAGAGAGGGTGCAGAAGAGATTTACCAGAATGTTGCCTGGTATGGAGGGCATAAGCTATGAGGAGCGATTGAATAAACTCGGTTTGTTCTCACTGGAACGAAGGAGGTTGAGGGGCGACCTGATAGAGGTATACAAAATTATGAGGGGCATAGACAGAGTGGATAGTCAGAGGCTTTTCCCCAGGGTAGAGGGGTCAATTACTAGGGGGCATAGGTTTAAGGTGAGAGGGGCAAAGTTTAGAGTAGATGTACGAGGCAAGTTTTTTACGCAGAGGGTAGTGGGTGCCTGGAACTCACTACCGGAGGAGGTAGTGGAAGCAGGGAAGATAGGGACATTTAAGGGGCATCTTGACAAATACATGAATAGGATGGGAATAGAAGGATACGGACCCAGGAAGTGTAGAAGATTGTAGTTTAGTCGGGCAGTATGGTCGGCACGGGCTTGGAGGGCCGAAGGGCCTGTTCCTGTGCTGTACATTTCTTTGTTCTTTGTTTTGTTTGTAATTCATAATCTGTAATCAAAACCAGTTTTCCCAAATATTTCTTCACGTTTATATTTCCTCGTACCAGGCAGCATTACAGTGAATGGAAAATACCAGAAATACTTAAATGTCCTTAAATGTGTCTTTCTCCACAGACGCTCCCTGACCTACTGAGTCTTTTCAGCATTTTGGGTTTTTATTTCCAACATCCACAGTATTTTGTTTTTACAACTGGATTCCAGTAAAGCTGTCCAACAGCCTCTCTTTGCAACGCAGACCATTGACCATACTCAACCCACCTGTGTTTGAAAACTCAAAACACTGTTCAACATTAGATGCAATTCCATGATTGGACAGAACTTGCAGAACAGTCCTGATTGTGCCGAGAATTACACTGAAAATCAGTTTAAGATAATCAGCTAGGTTCACATTGTGGGTCACTTATCTGTGCTAGAAACCATATATATTCACATATGGCCCTGTCCTTTCCAGACAGAAGGAACATTGCATCTTTTTCAACGCACGGTGGCAGTGGTTAGCACTGTTGCTTAACAGTGCCAGGGTCCCAGGTTCGATTCCTGGCTTGGGTCACTGTCTGTACGGAGTCTGCACATTCTCCCCGTGTCTGCGTGGGTTTCCTCCGGGTGCTGCGGTTTCCTCCCACAAGTCCTGAAAGAGGTGCTGACATTCTGAATTCTCCCTCTGTGTACCCAAACAGGCGCTGGAATTTGGCGACTAGGGGCTTTTCACAGTAACTTCATTGCAATGTTAATGTAAGCCTATTTGTGACAATAAAGATTATTATTATTAACTAAACAGGAGTTTAGGGTACAGCCATTCCCTGGTTCATTCCTCAGGGCAATACCTTGACCAACCACAGTCAACCTGCCCAGTCTAAATTTGAACAAAGCTGGGTGGTTAATTGTTTTGTTCTATGCTGCATTATCCATGGCAACACGACCACCAATCAATCAGAGTCCACTTGTCAAACAATCAGCAGTCTCTTCTCATGCAGTATAAATTGTTGTTCCCCTGTTATGGTTGTCAGATGTTTGTGAGTGGTCCAGAGGAGTGCAAAAAGTTTTGTTGCTTGACTGGTTCTACAGCAATACTTCCTCTGTAATTTCACTATCCATTGTACACAGCGTGCAATCCAACCAACACAAATTAAAATGCAAGAGATTTGAGTAGCCAGCAGGAAAAATTTGTTCACACATAACTGTGAGGCGGCTCAATTCACTTGTAGGGTCAGTGTTTGAATCGGAAACTCCACTTTCCGAATGAGAATGGAGAGGTGGATGAAGGGAAGAGGGTCACGGAAACTTGTGAGCTAAATATAAATCAGGAGCGTTTTCCTGAATGCTGGGTAAATCCTGTCACTGCACGCTTGTGCTAAATGGTCAGCGTTCTGTAGCTTCTCTAGATAGTAACTAGTTAACATAATACCAATAAGGCAATTGGAGGCAGGCATATTATTAATCTGTGCTTGCCCTGACCTCTCTGATGATTCACTGAAACCCTGCCTGTCTGCTCAGCTCTGTGTAAAAACAACTTTCAATGTCCTGACCAAAAATCATCAATTATGGGTTTAGTCAACCTGTAAAAGGCATGCCCACCTGCCTTTATGGAGTTTAATCACTGTTGTAATCACAACACTTCCTTGGGACATCATTGTGAGGTGTGTTTCAATTCAACATTAATCTTCCTTTGCGCTTACTGGACAGCGCAAAGGGAGCTATACTCCAGGACACGCTGTACCTAACCACTATTATACACTGGCCATAGGTACAGTGTTATACAGTGACAGACATGTCTCCATTGGTACTGTACCACAGTGTTATACAATGACAGACCTGTTCCGACCAGAACCGGACCTGAGAGTTATACAGTGACAGACATGTCTCCATTGGTACTGTACCCTAGTGTTATACAGTGACAGACATGTCCCCATCAGAACTGTACCCTAGTGTTATACAGTGACAGACATGTCTCCATTGGTACTGTACCCTAGTGTTATACAGTGACAGACATGTCCCCACCAGTACTGTACCCCAGTGTTATACAGTGACAGACATGTCCCCATCAGAACTGTACCCTAGTGTTATACAGTGACAGACATGTCTCCATTGGTACTGTACCCCAGTGTTACACAGTGACATATCTGTCCCCACCAGTACTGTACCCCAGTGTTATACAGCGACAGACCTTTCGTACTGATACTGTACTCCAGTGTTACACAGTGACAGACCTGTCCCCACCAGTACTGTACCCCAGTGTTATACACTGACAGACATGTCCCCACCAGTACTGTACCCCAGTGTTACACAGTGACAGACCTGTCCCCACCAGTACTGTGCCCCAGTGTTACACAGTGACAGACCTGTCCCCACCAGTACTGTACCCCAGTGTTATACAGTGACAGACCAGTCCCCACCAGTACTGTACCCCAGTGTTATACAGTGACAGACCTGTCCCCACCAGTACTGTACCCCAGTGTTATACAGTGACAGACCTGTCCCCACCAGTACTGTACCCCAGTGTTATACAGTGACAGACCAGTCCCCACCAGTACTGTACCCCAGTGTTATACAGTGACAGACCTGTCCCCACGGTACTGTACCCCAGACAGGACTGCACCTCAGTGTTACACAGTGACAGACAAAGGGACGGCATGTGGCACAGTAGTTAGTACTGGGACTGTGGCGCTGAGGACCCGAGTTCAAATCCCAGCTCTGGGTTACTGTACCTGTGGAGTTTGCACATTCTCCCCATGTCTGCGTGGGTTTCACCCCCACAACCCAAAGATGTGCAGGTTAGGTGGATTGGCCACGCTAAATTGCCCCTTAATTGGAAAAACAAAATTATTGGTCACCCTAAATTTAAAAAAAAATAGTGACAGACCTGTGACAGTGTGACCAGTGATAGACCTGACCCAGTGTCCCCACCAGTACTGTACCCCAGTGTTATACAGTGACAGACCCGTCCCCACCAGTACTGTTCCCCAGTGTTACACAGTGACAGACCTGACCCCACCAGTACTGTATCCCAGTGTTATACAGGGACAGACCTGACCCCACCAGTACTGTACCCCAGTGTTATACAGTGACAGACCCATCCCCACCAGTACTGTACCCCAGTGTTATACAGTGACAGACCTGTCCCCACCATTACTGTATCCCAGTGTTATACAGGGACAGACCTGCCCCCACCAGTACTGTACCCTAGTGTTATACAGTGACAGACCCGCCCCCACCAGTACTGTACCCCAGTGTTATACAGTGACAGACCTGTCCCCACCATTACTGTATCCCAGTGTTATACAGGGACAGACCTGCCCCCACCAGTACTGTACCCCAGTGTTATACAGTGACAGACCCGTCCCCACCAGTACTGTACCCCAGTGTTATACAGGACAGACCAGTCCCCACCAGTACTGTATCCCTGTGTTATACAGTGACAGACCTGTCCCCATCAGAACTGTACCCTAGTGTTATACAGTGACAGACATGTCTCCATTGGTACTGTACCCCAGTGTTACACAGTGACATATCTGTCCCCACCAGTACTGTACCACAGTGTTATACAGCGACAGACCTTTCGTACTGATACTGTACTCCAGTGTTACACAGTGACAGACCCGTCCCCACCAGTACTGTACCCCAGTGTTATACAGCGACAGACCCGCCCCCGCCAGTACTGTGCCCCAGTGTTATACAGTGACAGACCTGTCCCCACCAGTACTGTACCCCAGTGTCATACAGTGACAGACCTGTCCACACCAGTACTGTACCCCAGTGCTATACAGTGACAGACCCGCCCCCACCAGTACTGTTCCCCAGTGTTATACAGTGACAGACCTGTCCCCACCAGTACTGTACCCCAGTGTTATGCAGTGACAGAC
Source organism: Scyliorhinus torazame (assembly GCF_047496885.1). Lineage (NCBI taxonomy): Eukaryota > Metazoa > Chordata > Chondrichthyes > Carcharhiniformes > Scyliorhinidae > Scyliorhinus > Scyliorhinus torazame. The sequence goes on from NC_092725.1 coordinate 39,531,853, forward strand.
CAGTCCCTACCATTACTGTACCCCAGGGCTATATAGTGACAGACCAGTCCCCAACAGTACTGTACCCCAGTGTTACACAGTGACAGACCTGTCCCCACCAGTACTGTACCCCAGTATTATACAGTGACAGACCAGTCCCCACCATTACTGTATCCCAGTGTTATACAGTGACAGACCCGCCCCCACCAGTACTGTTCCCCAGTGTTATACAGTGACAGACCCGTCCCCACCAGTACTGTACCCCAGTGTTATACAGTGACAGACCCGTCCTCACCAGTACTGTACCCCAGTGTTATACAGTGACAGACCCGTCCCCACCAGTACTGTACACCAGTGTTACACAGTGACAGACCCGTCCCCACCAGTACTGTACCCCAGTGTTCTACAGTGACAGACCCGCCCCCACCAGTACTGTACCCCAGTGTTATACAGTGACAGACCCGTCCCCACCAGTACTGTGCCCCAGTGTTATACAGTGACAGACCTGTCCCCACCAGTACTGTACCCCAGTGTTATACAGTGACAGACCCATCCCCACCAGTACTGTGCTCCAGTGTTATACAGTGACAGACCCGCCCCCACCAGTACTGTACCCCAGTGTTAGACAGTGACAGACCCGTCCCCACCAGTACTGTGCCCCAGTGTTATACAGTGACCCACCCGTCCCCACCAGTACTATACCCCAGTGTTATATAGTGACAGACCCGTCCCCACCAGTACAATACCCCAGTGTTATATAGTGACAGACCTGTCCCCACCAGTACTGTACCGCAGTGTTATACACGGACAGACCTGTCCCCACCAGTACTGTACCCCAGTGCTATACAGTGTCAGACCCGTCCCCACCAGAATCATATCTATCTGACTATAGGAGGGAGCTCAACTTTGTATCTAACCTCTGTCGACCCATTTAGTGTGTATTTGATGGAAGTTTCTGCACCAACGTTTACCCCGTTACTATAGTGTGGTTTACTGTCCTGGGAGGGTTACAATGAGGGGCTGTTAGATATGGTTTTGCGCAGAGCTGCACTGTTTGTGTTGCTGTGTTTCTGACCTGGTGAATTGTATTTCCACAGCAAGAGAGAAACGCCTACACTCCCCCAGTCAGCCCCGTGCCACCGTTCAGCAACTCCGTGCACAGCACTGTGTCTGAGGGCAGACGCATGGAGAATGGAACTTACAGTCTCCCCAATCATCTCCGTAAGTACCACTTGTAACATGGAGAGTCAGTGTTTCAGGGCCAGTGAACACTGCGCTGGGCTGGCCAATCCCACAGGGAGACTGCTGTCTCCCCTCCTCAGCACAACAATATAACACCACCCATCCCATCTCCACCCCCTCCCCCTCCCACCTCCACCCCCTCACAACCCCACCCCCTCCCAGATCCACCTCCTCCCCCTCCCAGCTCCACCTCCTCCCCCTCCCAGCTCCACCTCCTCCCCCTCCCAGCTCCACCTCCTCCCCCTCCCAGCTCCACCTCCTCCCCCTCCCAGCTCCACCTCCTCCCCCTCCCAGCTCCACCTCCTCCCCCTCCCAGCTCCACCCCCTCCCAGCTCCACCCCCTCCCAGGTCCACCCCCTCCCAGCTCCACCTCCTCCCCCTCCCACCTCCACCCCCTCCCAGCTCCATCTCCACCCCCTCCCAGCTCCACCCCCTCCCAGCTCCACCTCCTCCCCCTCCCAGCTCCACCCCCTCCCAGCTCCACCCCCACCCCCTCCCAGCTCCCCCCCACCCCCTTCCAGCTCCACCTCCACCCCCTTCCAGCTCCACCTCCTCCCCCTCCCACCTCCACCCCCTCCCAGCTCCACCTCCTCCCAGCTCCACCTCCACCCCCTCCCAGCTCCACCCCCTCCCAGCTCCACCTCCACCCCCTCCCAGCTCCACCTCCACCCCCTCCCAGCTCCACCTCCACCCCCTCCCAGCTCCACCTCCACCCCCTCCCAGCTCCACCTCCACCCCCTCCCAGCTCCACCCCCACCCCCTCCCAGCTCCCCCCCACCCCCTTCCAGCTCCACCTCCACCCCCTCCCAGCTCCACCTCCTCCCCCTCCCACCTCCACCCCCTCCCAGCTCCACCTCCTCCCAGCTCCACCTCCACTCCCTCCCAGCTCCACCTCCACCCCCTCCCAGCTCCACCTCCTCCCAGCTCCACCTCCACTCCCTCCCAGCTCCACCTCCACCCCCTCCCAGCTCCACCTCCTCCCAGCTCCACCTCCACCCCCTCCCAGCTCCACCTCCTCCCCCTCCCACCTCCACCCCCTCCCAGCTCCATCTCCACCCCCTCCCACCTCCACCCCCTCCCAGCTCCACCTCCACCCCCTCCCAGCTCCACCTCCACCCCCTCCCAGCTCCACCACCCCCAGCCCCATCTCCACCCCCTCCCAGCTCCACCCCCTCCCAGCTCCACCTCCACCCCCTCCCAGCTCCACCTCCACCCCCTCCCAGCTCCACCACCCCCAGCCCCATCTCCACCCCCTCCCAGCTCCACCTCCTCCCCCTCCCACCTCCACCCCCTCCCAGCTCCACCTCCACCCCCTCCCAGCTCCACCTCCACCCCCTCCCAGCTCCACCTCCACCCCCTCCCAGCTCCACCTCCACCCCCTCCCAGCTCCACCTCCACCCCCTCCCAGCTCCACCACCCCCAGCCCCATCTCCACCCCCTCCCAGCTCCACCTCCACCCCCTCCCAGCTCCACCTCCTCCCCCTCCCAGCTCCACCCCCTCCCAGCTCCACCTCCTCCCCCTCCCACCTCCACCCCCTCCCAGCTCCACCCCCACCCCCTCCCAGCTCCACCCCCACAACCTCCCAGCTCCCCCCACCCCCTCCCAGCTCCCCCCCACCCCCTCCCAGCTCCCCCCCACCCCCTCCCAGCTCCCCCCCACCCCCTCCCAGCTCCCCCCCACCCCCTCCCAGCTCCCCCCCACCCCCTCCCAGCTCCCCCCCACCCCCTCCCAGCTCCCCCCCACCCCCTCCCAGCTCCCCCCACCCCCTCCCAGCTCCCCCCCCACCCCCTCCCAGCTCCACCTCCACCCCCACCACCTCCCAGCTCCACCTCCACCCCCTCCCAGCTCCCCCCACCCCCTCCCAGCTCACCCCCACCCCCTCCCAGCTCACCCCCACCCCCTCCCAGCTCCACCCCCTCCCAGCTCCACCTCCACCCCCTCCTCTTCCCACCTCCACACCCCCCAGCCCCACCTCCATCCCCTCCCAGCTCCACTGCCAACTCTCTCCCGCTTCCCCCATCCACTGCCCACTCTCTCTCTCTTCCCTCGTCCACTGCCCACTCTCTCCTTCCCCCATTAACTGCCCACTCTCTCCCTCTTCCCCCCCATCCACTGCCCACTCTCTCCTTCCCCCATCCACTGCCCACTCTCTCCCTCTTCCCCCATCCACTGCCCACTCTCTCCCTCTACCCCCATCCACTGCCCACTCTCTCCTTCTTCCCCCATCCACTGCCCACTCTCTCCCTCTTCCCCCCCATCCACTGCCCACTCTCTCCTTCCCCCATCCACTGCCCACTCACTCCCTCTTCCCCCATCCACTGCCCACTCTCTCCTTCCCCCATCCACTGCCCACTCTCTCCCTCTTCCCCCCCATCCACTACCCACTCTCTCCCTCTTCCCCATCCACTGCCCACTCTATCCCTCTTCCCCATCCACTGCCCACTCTCTCCCTCTTCCCCCCCATCCACTGCCCACTCTCTCTCTTCCCCCATCCAATACCCAATCTCTCCCCCTTCCCCCATCCACTGCCCACTCTCTCCCTCTTCCCCATCCACTGCCCACTTTCTCCCTCTTCCCCCATCCACTGCCCACTCTCTCGCTCTTCCCCCATCCACTGCCCACTCTCTCCCTCTTCCCCCCCCATCCACTGCCCACTCTCTCCCTCTTCCCCCCCCATCCACTGCCCACTCTCTCCCTCTTCCCCCCCATCCACTGCCCCCCCTCTCCCTCTTCCCCCCATCCACTGCCCACTCTCTCCCTCCTCCCCCATCCACTGCCCGCTCTCTCGCTCTTCCCCCATCCACTGCACACTCTCTCCCTCTTTCCCCCCCCCATCCACTGCACACTCTCTCCCTCTTCCCCCCCCCCCATCCACTGCCCACTCTCTCCCTCTTCCCCCCATCCACTGCCCACTCACTCCCTCTTCCCCCATCCACTGCCCACTCTCTCCCTCTTCCCCATCCACTGCCCACTCTCTCCGTCTTCCCCCATCCGCTACCCACTCTCTCCCTCTTCCCCATCCACTGCCCACTCTCTCCCTCTTCCCCATCCACTGCCCACTCTCTCCCTCTTCCCCCCCATCCACTGCCCACTCTCTCTCTTCCCCCATCCAATGCCCAATCTCTCCCCCTTCCCCCATCCACTGCCCACTCTCTCCCTCTTCCCCATCCACTGCCCACTTTCTCCCTCTTCCCCCATCCACTGCCCACTCTCTCGCTCTTCCCCCATCCACTGCCCACTCTCTCCCTCTTCCCCCCCCATCCACTGCCCACTCTCTCCCTCTTCCCCCCCCATCCACTGCCCACTCTCTCCCTCTTCCCCCCATCCACTGCCCCCCCTCTCCCTCTTCCCCCCCATCCACTGCCCACTCTCTCCCTCCTCCCCCATCCACTGCCCGCTCTCTCGCTCTTCCCCCATCCACTGCACACTCTCTCCCTCTTCCCCCCCCCCATCCACTGCACACTCTCTCCCTCTTCCCCCCCCCCCCATCCACTGCCCACTCTCTCCCTCTTCCCCCCATCCAACTGCCCACTCTCTCCCTCTTCCCCATCCACTGCCCACTCTCTCCTCTTCCCCCCCATCCATTGCCCACTCTCTCCCTCTTCCCCCCCATCCACTGCCCACTCTCTCCCTCTTCCCCATCCGCTGCCCACTCTCTCCCTCTTCCCCATCCACTGCCCACTCTCTCCCACTTCCCCCATCCACTGCCCACTCTCTCCCTCTTCCCCCCCATCCGGTGCCCACTCACTCCCTCTTCACCCAGCCAATGCCCACTCTCTCCCTCTTCCCCCCCATCCAATGCCCACTCTCTCCTCTTCCCCTATCCACTGCCCACTCACTCCTTCTACCCCCCATCCACTACCCACTCTCACCCTCTGCTCCCCATCCACTGCCCACTCTCTCCCTCTTCCCCCCCCTCCCATCCACTGCCCACTCTCTCCTTCCCCCATCCACTGCCCACTCTCTCCCTCTTCCCCCATCCACTGCCCACTCTCTCCCTCTACCCCCATCCACTGCCCACTCTCTCCTTCCCCCATCCACTGCCCACTCTCTCCCTCTTCCCCCCATCCACTGCCCACTCTCTCCTTCCCCCATCCACCGCCCACTCTCTCCCTCTTCCCCCATCCACTGCCCACTCTCTGCCTCTTCCCCCATCCACTGCCCACTCTCTCCTTCCCCCATCCACCGCCCACTCTCTCCCTCTTCCCCCCCATCCACTGCCCACTCTCTCCCTCTTCCCGCATCCACTGCCCAATCTCTCCATCTTCCCCCATCCACTGCCCACTCTCTCCCTCTTCCCCATCCACTGCCCACTCTCTCCCTCTTCCCCCACCCACTGCCCACTCTCTCGCTCTTCCCCCATCCACTGCCCACTCTCTCCCTCTCCCCCCCCATCCACTGCCCACTCTCTCCCTCTTTCCCCCCATCCACTGCCCCCTCTCTCCCTCTTCCCCCCCATCCACTGCCCACTCTCTCCCTCCTCCCCCATCCACTGCCCACTCTCTCCCTCTTTTCCCCATCCACTGCCCACTCTCTCCCTCTTCGCCCCCATCCACTGCCCACTCTCTCCTCTTCCCCCCCCATCCACTGCCCACTCTCTCCCTCTTCCCGCCCATCCACTGCCCACTCTCTCCCTCTTCCCCCATCCACTGCCCACTCTCTCCCTCTTCCCCCACCATCCGCTGCCCACTCTCTCCTTCCCCCATCCACTGCCCACTCTCTCCTCTTCCCCATCCACTGCCCACTCTCTCCCTCTTCCCCCCCACACCCACTGCCCACTCTCTCCCTCTTCCCTCATCCACTGCCCACTCTCTCCCTCTTCCCCCATCCACTGCCCACTCTCTCCCTCTTCCCCATCCACTGCCCACTCTCTCCCTCTTCCCCCCCCCATCCACTGCCCACTCTCTCCCTCTTTCCCCCCCATCCACTGCCCACTCTCTCCCTCTTCCCCCATCCACTGCCCACTCTCTCCCTCTCCCCCCCCCCCCCCCCCCCCCCCCCCATCCGCTGCCCACTCTCTCACTCTTCCCCCCAAAGAACAAAGAACAAAGAAATGTACAGCACAGGAACAGGCCCTTCGGCCCTCCAAGCCCGTGCCGACCATGCTGCCCGACTAAACTTCAATCTTCTACACTTCCTGGGTCCGTATCCCTCTATTCCCATCCTATTCATGTATTTGTCAAGATGCCCCTTAAATGTCACTATCGTCCGTGCTTCCACCACCTCCTCCGGTAGCGAGTTCCAGGCACCCACTACCCTCTGCGTAAAAAACTTGCCTCGTACATCTACTCTAAACCTTGCCCCTCTCACCTTAAACCTATGCCCCCTAGTAATTGACCCCTCTACCCTGGGGAAAAGCCTCTGACTATCCACTCTGTCTATGCCCCTCATAATTTTGTATACCTCTATCAGGTCTCCCCTCAACCTCCTTCGTTCCAATGAGAACAAACCGAGTTTATTCAACCGCTCCTCATAGCTAATGCCCTCCATACCAGGCAACATTCTGGTAAATCTCTTCTGCACCCTCTCTAAAGCCTCCACATCCTTCTGGTAGTGTGGCGACCAGAATTGAACACTATACTCCAAGTGTGGCCTAACTAAGGTTCTATACAGCTGCAACATGACTTGCCAATTCTTATACTCAATGCCCCGGCCAATGAAGGCAAGCATGCCGTATGCCTTCTTGACTACCTTCTCCACCTGTGTTGCCCCTTTCAATGACCTGTGGACCTGTACTCCTAGATCTCTTTGACTTTCAATACTCTTGAGGGTTCTACCATTCACTGTATATTCCCTACCTGCATTAGACCTTCCAAAATGCATTACCTCACATTTGTCCGGATTAAACTCCATCTGCCATCTCTCCGCCCAAGTCTCCAGACAATCTAAATCCTGCTGTATCCTCCGACAGTCCTCATCGCTATCCGCAATTCCGCCAACCTTTGTGTCGTCTGCAAACTTACTAATCAGACCAGTTACATTTTCCTCCAAATCATTTATATATACTACAAAGAGCAAAGGTCCCAGCACTGATCCCTGTGGAACACCACTGGTCACAGCCCTCCAATTAGAAAAGCATCCCTCCATTGCTACTCTCTGCCTTCTATGGCCTAGCCAGTTCTGTATCCACCTTGCCAGCTCCCTGATCCCGTGTGACTTCACCTTTTGTACTAGTCTACCATGAGGGACCTTGTCAAAGGCCTTACTGAAGTCTATATAGACAACATCTACTGCCCTACCTGCATCAATCATCTTAGTGACCTCCTCGAAAAACTCTATCAAGTTAGTGAGACACGACCTCCCCTTCACAAAACCGTGCTGCCTCTCACTAATACGTCCATTTGCTTCCAAATGGGAGTAGATCCTGTCTCGAAGAATTCTCTCCAGTAATTTCCCTACCACTGAAGTAAGGCTCACCGGCCTGTAGTTCCCGGGATTATCCTTGCTACCCTTCTTAAACAGAGGAACAACATTGGCTATTCTCCAGTCCTCCGGGACATCCCCTGAAGACAGCGAGGATCCAAAGATTTCTGTCAAGGCCTCAGCAATTTCCTCTCCAGCCTCCTTCAGTATTCTGGGGTAGATCCCATCAGGCCCTGGGGACTTATCTACCTTAATATTTTTTAAGACACCCAACACCTCGTCTTTTTGGATGACAATGTGACCCAGGCTATCTACACCCCCTTCTCCAGACTCAACATCTACCAATTCCTTCTCTTTGGTGAATACTGATGCAAAGTATTCATTTAGTACCTCGCCCATTTCCTCTGGCTCCACACATAGATTCCCTTGCCTATCCTTCAGTGGGCCAACCCTTTCCCTGGCTACCCTCTTGCTTTTTATGTACGTGTAAAAAGCCTTGGGATTTTCCTTAACCCTATTTGCCAATGACTTTTCATGACCCCTTCTAGCCCTCCTGACTCCTTGCTTAAGTTCCTTCCTACTTTCTTTATATTCCACGCAGGCTTCGTCTGTTCCCAGCCTTTTAGCCCTGACAAATGCCTCCTTTTTCTTTTTGACGAGGCCTACAATATCTCTCGTCATCCAAGGTTCCCGAAAATTGCCGTATTTATCTTTCTTCCTCACAGGAACATGCCGGTCCTGTATTCCTTTCAACTGCCACTTGAAAGCCTCCCACATGTCAGATGTTGATTTGCCCTCAAACATCCGCCCCCAATCTATGTTCTTCAGTTCCCGCCTAATATTGTTATAATTAGCCTTCCCCCAATTTAGCACATTCATAGAACATAGAACAATACAGCGCAGTACAGGCCCTTCGGCCCACGATGTTGCACCGAAACAAAAGCCATCTAACCTACACTATGCCATTATCATCCATATGTTTATCCAATAAACTTTTAAATGCCCTCAATGTTGGCGAGTTCACTACTGTAGCAGGTAGGGCATTCCACGGCCTCACTACTCTTTGCGTAAAGAACCTACCTCTGACCTCTGTCCTATATGTATTACCCCTCAGTCTAAAGTTATGTCCCCTCGTGCCAGCCATATCCATCCGCGGGAGAAGGCTCTCACTGTCCACCCTATCCAACCCCCTGATCATTTTGTATGCCTCTATTAAGTCTCCTCTTAACCTTCTTCTCTCCAACGAAAACAACCTCAAGTCCATCAGCCTTTCCTCATAAGATTTTCCCTCCATACCAGGCAACATCCTGGTAAATCTCCTCTGCACCCGCTCCAAAGCCTCCACGTCCTTCCTATAATGCGGTGACCAGAACTGTACGCAATACTCCAAATGCGGCCGTACCAGAGTTCTGTACAGCTGCAACATGACCTCCCGACTCCGGAACTCAATCCCTCTACCAATAAAGGCCAACACTCCATAGGCCTTCTTCACAACCCTATCAACCTGGGTGGCAACTTTCAGGGATCTATGTACATGGACACCTAGATCCCTCTGCTCATCCACACTTCCAAGAACTTTACCATTAGCCAAATATTCCGCATTCCTGTTATTCCTTCCAAAGTGAATCACCTCACACTTCTCTACATTAAACTCCATTTGCCACCTCTCAGCCCAGCTCTGCAGCTTATCTATATCCCTCTGTAACCTGCTACATCCTTCCACACTATCGACAACACCACCGACTTTAGTATCGTCTGCAAATTTACTCACCCACCCATCTGCGCCTTCCTCTAGGTCATTGATAAAAATGACAAACAGCAACGGCCCCAGAACAGATCCTTGTGGTACTCCACTTGTAACTGAACTCCATTCTGAACATTTCCCATCAACCACCACCCTCTGTCTTCTTTCAGCTAGCCAATTTCTGATCCATATCTCTACATTCATCCTAGGACCACTCTTATCCTTGTCCACCAGTACTTTAAAACTTACTGAATTGTGGTCACTGTTACCGAAATGCTCCCCTACTGAAACATCTACCACCTGGCCGGGCTCATTCCCCAATACCAGGTCCAGTACCGCCCCTTCCCTAGTTGGACTGTCTACATTTTGTTTTAAGAAGCCCTCCTGGATGCTCCTTACAAACTCCGCCCCGTCTAAGCCCCTGGCACTAAGTGAGTCCCAGTCAATATTGGGGAAGTTGAAGTCTCCCATCACCACAACCCTGTTGTTTTTACTCTTTTCCAAAATCTGTCTACCTATCTGCTCCTCTATCTCCCGCTGGCTGTTGGGAGGCCTGTAGTAAACCCCCAACATTGTGACTGCACCCTTCTTATTCCTGATCTCTATCCATATAGCCTCACTGCCCTCTGAGGTGTCCTCTCGCAGTACAGCTGTGATATTCTCCCGAACCAGTAGCGCAACTCCGCCTCCCCTTTTACATCCCCCTCTATCCCGCCTGAAACATCTAAATCCTGGACCGTTTAGCTGCCAATCCTGCCCTTCCCTCAACCAGGTCTCTGTAATGGCAACAACATCATAGTTCCAAGTACTAATCCAAGCTCTAAGTTCATCTGCCTTACCCGTAATACTTCTTGCATTAAAACATATGCACTTCAGGCCACCAGACCCGCTGTGTTCAGCAACTTCTCCCTGTCTGCTCTGCCTCAGAGCCCCACTGTCCCTATTCCCTAGTTCTCCCTCAATGCTCTCACCTCCTGACCTATTGCTCCCGTGCCCACCCCCCTGCCATACTAGTTTAAACCCTCCCGTGTGACACTAGCAAACCTCGCGGCCAGGATATTTATGCCTCTCCGGTTTAGATGCAACTCAGGTCACACCTGCCCCGGAAGAGCTCCCAGTGGCCCAGATAATGGAAACCGTCCCTCCTACACCAGCTGTTTAGCCACGTGTTTAGCTGCTCTATCTTCCTATTTCTAGCCTCACTGGCACGTGGCACAGGGAGTAATCCCGAGATTACAACCCTCGAGGTCCTGTCTTTTAACTTTCTGCCTAGCTCCCTGAACTCCTGCTGCAGGACCTCATGCCCCTTCCTGCCTATGTCGTTAGTACCAATATGTACCTCTGCCTGTTTGCCCTCCCCCTTCAGGATGCCCTCTACCCGTTCGGAGACATCCTGGACCCTGGCACCAGGGAGGCAACATACCATCCTGGAGTCTCTTTCACGTCCACAGAAGCGCCTATCTGTGCCCCTGACTATAGAGTCCCCTATTACTATTACTCTTCTGCGCTTTGACCCTCCCTTCTGAACATCAGCGCCAGCTGTGGTGCCACTGCTCTGGCTGCTGCTGTTTTCCCCTGATAGGCTATCCCCCCCGACAGTATCCAAAGGGGTATATCTGTTCGAGAGGGGGACAACCACAGGGGATTCCTGCACTGACTGCCTGCCCTTTGTGGTGGTCACCCATTTCTCTGCCTGCACCTTGGGTGTGACCACATTTACATAACTGCGATCTATGACGCTTTCCGCCACCTGCATGCTCCTAAGTGCATCCAATTGCTGCTCCAACCGAACCATGCGGTCTGTGAGGAGCTCCAGTTGGTTGCACTTTCTGCAGATGAAGCCATCCGGGACGCTGGAAGCCTCCCGGACCTGCCACATCTCACACTCAGAGCACAGCACCCCTCTAACTGACATTGCGTCAATTAATTAAAATTAAAATTAAAAGTTTTTTTTTTGAATATTTTTAAAAATAAATTTCAAAGTTACTGTTAACTATCTGTTTCCTAGCACTAGATTTCTAATAGAAATGCGAAAGCTAAATATAGTACTCTCCGATCTCTGGCTTAGATACCCCTCTAAATTATAATTAAGTAATTATGTTTAATTAGTTACCAATGCTCAATTCTTTTTAAATTTAGTGTAGATTCCCAACCAGCCACTCAGGCCACAGCTTTTCTGTGATGTCACTTCAGTTTCCCCCCAACACACACACAATTTGAAAAAGGTACAAAAGTAAAAATGAGTAAAAATCACTTACTTACCTTCTTAGTGTTAATAACAACATATGGTACTTACCTCAGACCAATGGGTTTTATTATTAGGTTAGAGGAGGGGGGCGGGTGGGAGACTACACGTGTAGTGTCTCGGGTTTCCTCTCCACCAGAATTTATTGGTCAGGGTCTTCCCAGAAGCCCACTCTCTTCACTGCATTCTCTCCTCCTCTTTCCCCCCCCCCATCCACTGCCCACTCTCTCCCTCTTCCCCATCCACTGCCCACTCTCCCTGCCTCCCCCCCCCCCCCCATCCACTGCCCACTCTCTCCCTCTTCCCCATCCACTGCCCACGCTCCCTGTCTTCCCCCCCCCCCCACCACATCCACTGCCCACTCTCCCCAGCACTCTCTCTCTCTGCCTCCCTTGCAGGCTGATAGGTGGGCAGTGGATGCTGAGTTACTGACTCCAGTTGGTGCCTGTGACTGAGTCTGTCTTGTTCACTAGGCCTACAGCCTGTCTTCTGGAGTCGGGTGGATGTGGCCCAGTGGCTCAAGTGGGCAGAACATGAATACTCCCTGCGTCCGATGGAGAGCGACATGTTTGAGATGAACGGTAAAGCCCTGTGCCTGCTCACCAAAGAGGACTTCCGATATCGCTGCCCACATTCAGGTAAGGAGCTCCACCTCCAGAGGAATATTCTGCCAGCAAACACCAGCAGCTGGGCAGCTGTGGACAGGGTCAGGGCGGAATGGGGGGTTGCCGGGTGTGGGGAGCTGAAACCTGAGCAAGGGGGAGACGTGGAGCGGTGTCGGGGGAGGCGGTTTGACCTAAGGCTGTTAAATTCACTGCTGACTTGCTGAGGCTAGAATGTGTCGGTGCAGACTCGATGGGCAGGAGGGCCTCCTGTACTGTGCTGAGAGGGTGCAGCACGGTAGCACAGTGGTTAGCACAATTGCTTCACAGCTCCAGGGTCCCAAGTTCGATTCCAGCTTGGGTCACTGTCTGTGCGGAGTCTGCACATCCTCCCCGTGTGTGCGTGGGTTTCCTCCGGGTGCTCCGGTTTCATCCCACAGTGCAAAGACCTGCAGGTTAGTTGGATTGGCCATGATAAATTGCCCCTTATTGTCTAAAAGGTTGGGTGGGGTTACTGGGTTACGGGGATAGGGTGGAGGCATGGTGTTCTTTCCAAGGGCCGGTGCAGACTCAATGGGCCGAATGGCCTCCTTCTGCACTGTAAATTCTATGATTCTATGAAAGGAATAAGGACCAAGGAAGTATAGACGATTTTAGTTTAGTCGGGCAGCATGGTCGGCGCAGGCTGGGAGGGCCGAAGGGCCTGTTCCTGGGCTGTACCTCTCTTTATTCTTTGTTCTTAACTGTCCAATCTTTGTGTCATCCACAAACGTACTGATCCAACCCCCACATAGTCATCAATGTCATTTATATAAATGACAAATGATAAATGGAGGCCCAGCACAGATCGTTGTGGTACGCCACTGGACACTGGCTCCAGTCACTAAAGCAGCCGTCTGTCATCACCCTCCGTCTCCTACAGCTCAGCCAATTTTGAATCCTCCTTGTCAAGTTACCCTGTTTCCCAGGTGCATTTGCCTTCTTTACTAAGTCGCCCATGTGGGACCTTGTCAAAGGCTTTGCTGAAATCCATGAAAACTACATCAGCTGCACCACCTTCATCGACACACCTGGTCACATGCTCAAAAGATTCAATCATATTTGTTGGGCATGGCCTCCCTCTGACAGCCATGCTGACTCTCCCTGATCAAACCTTGCCTCTGAAAGCGGAGACAGATTCTCTCCTTCAGAATCTTCTCCAATAGCTTCTCTACACTGACACGGGACTCACTGGTCTGCCGTTTCCTGGCTTATCTCTACAACCTTTCTGAAATAGTGGGACCACATTAGCTGTTCTCCAGTCTTCTGGCGCCTCCCCCGTGGCCAGAGAAGAATTAAAAATTTGGATCCGAGCCCCTGCCGTCTCCTCCCTCACCTCCCACAGCATCCTGGGACACAAATCATCCGGACCTGGAGATTTGTCCACTTTTAACCCTGCCAATACCTCCAATACTTTGTCACTCCCTGTGACAACTTGCTCAAGAACCTGACAGTCTCTCTCGCCCCAAGTTCCAGAACTATCTTCTCATTCTCCTGGGTGAAGACTGATGTGAAATATTCATTCAACACCTGATCAATGTCCTCAGGCTACACCCACAGATTGCCCCTTGGTCCTTAATGGGCCCGACCGTTTCGTTGGATATCCTCTTCCCAATGATATACTTAAAGAATATCTTGGGATTTTCCTAAATTTTACCAGCTAGAGGTTTCTCATATCCCCTTTTTGCTCTCCTAATTGCTGTCTTAAGCTCCATCCAGAATTTTCTGTACTCCACGAATGCCTCTGCACACTTGCTCCCCTTATACTTGTTAAAAGCCTCTTTTCCTTCTCATTATATCCTGGACCTCTCTGGCCATCCATGGTTCTCTGGGCTTGTTACTCCGAGAGGGAACATTTTGGGCCTGAAACCTCCCCATTTCCTTTGTGAAGGCCCCCCACTGCTCTTCTGCTAGTTTCCCCGCAAGTAATTCTTCCAGTCAACTCTGGCCAGATCCTGCCTTATTTTACCAAATTCCGCTCTCCTCCAATCCCAAAACGTTTTTTGCACCTTGTCTATTTCTTTGTCCGGAACAAATTCAACTGCACCATGTTGTGGTCGCTATCACTAAAATATTCCCCACCTTCACATCAACCACCTGTCCAGCATCATTCCCCAGAATTATGTCCAGCATCATTCCCCAGAATTATGTCCAGCACTGCACCATCCCTTGTTGGACCCTCCACATGTTGAGCTAAAAAGTTCTCCTGTATACATTGTAAGAACTCGACTCCATCTAACCCCGTAACACAATGATGATCGGGGCAGCACGGTGGCGCAGTGGGTTAGCACTGCAGCCTCACAGCGCCGAGGTCCCAGGTTCGAATCCCGGCACTGGGTCACTGTCCGTGTGGAGTTTGCACATTCTCTCCGTGTCTGCGTGGGTTTCACCCCCACAACCCAAAGATGTGCAGGATAGGTGGAATGGCCACGCTAAATTGTCCCTTAATTGGAAGAAAAATAAATAATTGGGGACCCTAAATTTGAAAAATAAATACAGTGACAGACTTGTCCCCACCAGTACTGTACCCCAATGTTGTACAGTGACAAACCTGTCCCCACCAGTACTGTACCCCAATGTTGTACAGTGACAAACCTGTCCCCACCAGTACTGTACCCCAGTGTTACAGTGACAGACCTGTCCCCACCAGTACTGTACCCCAGTGTTGTACAGTGACAGACCTGTCCCCACCAGTACTGTACCCCAATGTTGTACAGTGACAGACCTGTCCCCACCAGTACTGTACCCCAGTGTTATACAGAGACAGACCTGTCGCCATCAGTACTGTACCCCAGTGTTATACAGTGACAGACCAGTCCCCACCAGTACTGTGCCCCAGTGTTACACAGTGACAGACCCATCCACACCAGTACTGTGCCCCAGTGTTACACAGTGACAGACCCGTCCCCACCAGTACTGTACCCCAGTGTTATACAGTGACAGACCTGTCCCCACCAGTACTGTACCCCAGTGTTATACAGTGACAGACCTGTCCCCACCAGTACTGTACCCCAGTGTTATACAGTGACAGACCTGTCCCCGCCAGTACTGTACCCCAGTGTTATACAGTGACAGACCAGTCCCCACCAGTACTGTACCCCAGTGTTATACAGTGACAGACTAGTCCCCACCAGTACTGTGCCCCAGTGTTACACAGTGACAGACCCATCCCCACCAGTACTGTGCCCCAGTGTTATACAGTGACAGACCCGTCCCCACCAGTACTGTACCCCAGTGTTACACAGTGACAGACCTGTCCCCACCAGTACTGTGCCCCAGTGTTATACAGTGACAGACCCGTCCCCACCAGTACTGTACCCCAGTGTTATACAGTGACAGACACGTCCCCACCAGTACTGTACCCCAGTGTTATGGAGTAACAGACCTGTCCCCACCAGTACTGTGCCCCAGTGTTATACAGTGACAGACCCGTCCCCACCAGTACTGTACCCCAGTGTTATACAGTGACAGACCTGTCTCCACAAGTAGTGTACCCCAGTGTAATGCAGTGACAGACCTGTCCCCACCAGTACTGTACCCCAGTGTTATACAGTGACAGACACGTCCCCACCAGTACTGTACCCCAGTGTTATGGAGTAACAGACCTGTCCCCACCAGTACTGTACCCCAGTGTTATACAGTGACGGACCTGTCCCCAACAGTACTGTACCCCAGTGTTACACAATGACAGACCAGTACCCACCAGTACTGTACCCCAGTGTTATACAGTGACAGACCCATCCCCACCAGTACTGTACCCCAGTGTCATACAGTGACAGACTTGTCCCCTCCAGTACTGTACCCCAGTGTTATACAGTGACAGACCTGTCCCCACCAGTACTGTACCCCAGTGTAATACAGTGACAGACCCTTCCCCACCAGTACTGTGCCCCAGTGTTATACAGTGACAGACCTGTCCCCACCAGTACTGTACCTCAGTATTATACAGTGACAGACACATCCACACCAGTACTGTACCCCAGTGTTGTATAGAGACAGACCGGTCCTTAGCAGTACTGTACCCCAGTGTTATACAGTGGCAGACCCGTCCCCACCAGTACTGTACCGCAGTGTTATACAGTGACAGACCAGTCCCCACCAGTACTGTGCCCCAGTGTTATACAGTGACAGACCCGTCCCCACCAGTACTGTACCCCAGTGTTATACAGTGACAGACCCGTCCCCACCAGTACTGCACCCCAGTGTTATACAGTGACAGACTCGTCCCCACCAGTACTGTGCCCCAGTGTTATACAGTGACAGACCCGTCCCCACCAGTACTGTACCCCAGTGTTATACAGTGACAGACCCGTCCCCACCAGTACTGCACCGCAGTGTTATACAGTGACAGACCCGTCCCCACCAGTACTGTGCCCCAGTGTCATACAGTGACAGACCTGTCCCCTCCAGTACTGTACCCCAGTGTCATACAGTGACAGACCTGTCCCCTCCAGTACTGTACCCCAGTGTTATACAGTGACAGACCCGTCCCCACCAGTACTGTACCCCAGTGTTATACAGTGACAGACCCGTCCCCACCAGTACTGTACCCAGGTGTTATCCAGAGACAGACCTGTCCCCACCAGTACTGTTCCCCAGTGTTATACAGTGACAGACCTGTCCCCACCAGTACTGTACGTCAGTGTTATACAGTGACAGACCCGTCCCCACCAGTACTGTACCCTAGTGTTATACAGTGACAGACCTGTCCCCACCATTACTGTATCCCAGTGTTCTACAGTGGCAGACCTGTCCCCACCAGTACTGTACCCCAGTGTTATACAGTGACAGACCCGTCCCCACCAGTACTGTACCCTAGTGTTCTACAGTGACAGACCTGTCCCCACCATTACTGTATCCCAGTGTTATACAGTGGCAGACCAGTCCCCACCAGTACTGTACCGCAGTGTTATACAGTGACAGACCAGTCCCCACCAGTACTGTACACCAGTGTTATACAGTGACAGACCTGTCCCCACCAGTACTGTGCCCCAGTGTTATACAGTGACAGTCCCGTCCCCACCAGTACTGTACCCCAGTGTTATACAGTGACAGACCTGTCCCCACCATTACTGTTCCCCAGTGTTATACAGTGACAGACCAGTCCCCACCAGTACTGTACACCAGTGTTATACAGTGACAGACCTGTCCCCACCAGTACTGTACCCTAGTGTTATACAGTGACAGACCCATCCCCACCAGTACTGTTCCCCAGTGTTATACAGTGACAGACCCGTCCCCACCAGTACTGTACCCCAGTGTTATACAGTGACAGACCCGTCCCCACCTGTACTGTTCCCCAGTGTTATACAGTGACAGACCTGACCCCACCAGTACTGCACCCCAGTGTTATACAGTGACAGACCTGTCCCCACCAGTACTGTTCCCCAGTGTTATACAGTGACAGACCCGTCCCCACCAGTACTGTTCCCCAGTGTTATACAGTGACAGACCCGTCCCCACCAGTACTGTACCGCAGTGTTATACAGTGACAGACCTGTCCCCACCAGTACTGTACCCCAGTATTATACAGTGACAGACCCGTCCCCACCAGTACTGTGCCCCAGTGTTATACAGTGACAGACCTGTCCCCACCAGTACTGTACCCTAGTGTTATACAGTGACAGACCCATCCCCACCAGTACTGTTCCCCAGTGTTATACAGTGACAGACCCGTCCCCACCAGTACTGTGCCCCAGTGTTATACAGTGACAGACCCATCCCCACCAGTACTGTTCCCCAGTGTTATACAGTGACAGACCCGTCCCCACCAGTACTGTACCCTAGTGTTATACAGTGACAGACCTGTCCCCACCAGTACTGTACCCCAGTGTTATACAGTGACAGACCTGTCCCCACCAGTATTGTACTGCAGTGTTATACAGTGACAGACCCGTCCCCACCAGTACTGTGCCCCAGTGTTATACAGTGACAGACCTGTCCACACCAGTACATTGCCCCTTAATTGGAAAAAAATAATTGAGTACACTAAATTTATAAATAGATTTTAAAAAAACAGTTAATGTTGGGAAAGTTGAAATCAACGGTTATAATTACCCTCTTATTATTTTTACACCCTCTGCGAATTCCCTCCCACCATCTCTCGCGCTCTTTCCCCCCACGTACCCAGAGTCATAATTCTTAATATCTGCTGTGAAGTTCCTCAGTAAATGTTATGTCTTTAAAGGTCACGTATTGGGCAGCACGGGAGCACCTGCTTGTTCGGGGAATTGGACATTCTGAATTCTCCATTGGTTTTCCCGAACAGGCGCCGGAATGTGGCGACTAGGGGCTTTTCACGTTGCAGTGTTCATGTAAGCCTACTTGTGACAATAAAGATTCTTATTATGAAATGCAAGTTGTTGATGTTTGCTTTCTGCCTGCCTCCTCAGGAGATGTCCTATACGAGTTACTGCACCATATCCTGAAGCAGAGAGAATCTCCGGTCTGGTATCCACCCTTCCTGCAGCCAGCAAGTACTCCGCAAAATCCTCCCGAAATTATCCTTCACAATCACCTGGAAGGTCAGTCTTTACTGGCCCCAGTCACTCGCGCAATGGGAGGCTTCAGATTGGGGTCAGTGACTAGCAGCCTAACTAATACTGAGACAGCGGCTGGCTTCTGATGTTGACTGACAGGTCAAATAGGGTCAGGTTAGGAGTGTGTGAGGATTACACTGACTCTGAGCAGACTGGGTAAGACAACAGCGTCAGGAAATGAGGTACGATGTCACCAGGAGCCACAATGGCCGGTGTTACATCCAGTTAGTGGGCGGGAACGGTGGAGCGCAACGCGACGGGTAGATGCCACTTCCGTGATCTACCCGGCTCGCCACGCCTCGCGAGATCTAATGCGGTCTCGCAAGATGTCGCGATGTGAATCCCGCCCATTCTGGTTGCGTCCGAAGCTCGTGTGATCGGGACGTCATTTAAAATTGTTATCCTGATATCCTGCTGAACTGAGGCATTCAGGTGAGCGGAACTCCACAGTGCGGGAAACAGGGCTGAGTGCGGCCTTGTCAGGGAGTTCCCCGCTGAGGCCGCCCATCTACCAGGATGGGCGTTATATAGGTGGTGGGGGGTGGGGGGGGAGGGTTTCTCCGTGCTTTGACCACTGGGAAACACCTGGCTAATCCTGCGTGCAATGGGTCTCTGTCCCCATTTGGGTAGATTGGACCCAGAATTATGGAATCCCTACATTACAGAAGGAGGCCATTCGGCCCATTGAGTCCTTGCTGACCATCTGAAAGAGGACCCTGCCTAGGCCCACTCCCCCACCCTAACCCCATAACACCACCTAACCCGCTCATCTTTTGAACACTAAGGGGCAATTTAGCGCGGCCAATCCACCTCACCTGCACATCTTTGGACTGTGGGAGGAAACCGGAGCACCCGGAGGAAACCCACGCAGACACGGGGAGGAAGTGCAGACTCCGCACAGACAGTGACCCGAGGCCGGAATTGAACCCGGGACTCTGGCGCTGTGAGGCAGCCGTGCTAACCACTGTGCCAGCCCCAGCTACAAAAAAGAAAGGATATCTCTGGGGGAAAGCGGAACAGTCGGTGTCATCACTCGACACGTTAGAAACAATGAATGAGGAAGAAATAAATTCACTGAGCAGCAGGAGAGATTGATTATATAGCAGAATGTTCAGGACAGATTAAAAGCAAAAACCGCAGAGGCTTGAAATCTGAAATGAAACAGTAAACGCTGGAAACAAACAGACTTCCCATTTCCAGTCAGTGTGACTCTTCTGTGCAAGAGGATAGATCCTCAGGAATATTTGTTTGCCAAGGCAGGAAGGAAGGCTTCAGGTTTTTGGGAGATTGGAGAAGAGTGGAGAGTGGATAGACTTCGCTTGAACAAGCGTAGCTCAATGTCTGTGCTGGTGTACCAATTCAGAGAGGTGGCGAGGATTTAAACCATCAAGGGAGGGGCACAAAGATAAAGATAAGGGTAAAGAAAGATCAAGGGCGGGATTCTCCGACCCCCCCGCTGGGTGGGAGAATCGCCGGGGGTCGGCATGAATCCCGCCCCCGCCGTCCTCCAAATTCTCCCGCCCCCCCAAAAAATCCGGCCCGATGTGAGTCACGCTGCCCGCCTCGGAGAATAGATGGGTCCGGCGTGACTCAATGGGCCCCGGGGCTGTCCGGATTCTTCGGCCCGCGGTGGGCCGAAGCCCCGCCCGTTCTATGCCGGTCCCGCCAGCGTAAATTAGAGTCGGTCCCTTACCGGCGGGACCTGGCGGCGCGGGCGGGCTCCGGGGTACTTGGGGGGGTCTGGGAGGGATCGGTCCTCGGGAGGTGCCCCCATGGTGGCCAGGCCCGCGGTCGGGGCCCACCGATCTGCGGGCGGGCCTGTGCGGGCCGTGGGGCACTCTATTCCTTCCGCACTGGAGGCCTTGGTCATCCGCCATTCCCGGTGCGGATGTGCGCGAGGATGACGCCAGCACGCGCTGTCGCTCCCGCGCATGTGCCGACTCGCGCTGGCCGGCGGAGGCCCTTCGGCGCCTGTTGCCGTGGCGCTAAGCCGCTATCCCGCCGGCCGGCGGGGTGCAAACCACTCCGGGGCGGGCCTAGCCCCTGAAGGTGCGGAATGTTCGCCACTCCGTCCCGCCGGGACCCCCCGACCCCCGGGTACGGGGGAATCCCGCCCAAAGAGGTGAAGGTAGGAACAGGAGGAGGCCATTTCGTCTTTTGAGCCTGTGCCAACACCAAGTGAAATCATGTGACAAATCATTTGACAGAGTCATCGAGACTCGAAACCTCAGCTCCCGTCTCTCTCCACAGATGCTGAGATTTCCAGTATTTTCTGTTTTAGTTTCAGATTCCAGCATCGGCAGTGATTTGCGTTTTTTGAAGTGAAGTTCTGGTGATCTAATTCCGTATATTCACCTTTACCCTTTCATACCTCTGGCTAACATAATTCTATCAATCTCAGTTTTAAAATTAACAATTGGTTTAGCATCAATTGCTGTTTGGGGAAGATAATTCCAAACTTTTACCACCTCAGTGTGCAGTTCACTCCGAAGGACTACATCTGTCTCCTATAGACTACACCTGTCTCCTATAGACTACACCTGTCTCCTATAGACTACACCTGTCTCCTATAGACTACACCTGTCTCCTATAGACTACACCTGTCCCCTATAGACTACATCTGTCCCCTATAGTTTAGTTAGGCCCCATTTAGAATACTGTGAGCAATTCTGGGCCCCACACCTCAGGAAGGACATACTGGCACTGGAGCTGGTCCAGTGGAGATTCACAGGGATGATCCCAGGAATGGTAGGCCTAACATACGATGAACGTCTGAGGATCCTGGGATTATATTCATTGGAGTTGAGGAGGTTGAGGGGAGATCTAATAGAAACTTACAAGATAATGAATGGCTTAGATGGGGTGGGTGTAGGGAAGTTGTTTCCATTAGCAGGGGAGACTAGGTCCCGGGGGCACAGCCTTAGAATAAAAGAGAGTCACTTTAGAACAGAGATGAGGAGAAATTTCTTCAGCCAGAGAGTGGTGGGTCTGTGGAATTCATTGCCACAGAGGGCGGTGGAGGCCGGGACGTTGAGTGTCTTTAAGACAGAAGTTGATAAATTCTTGATTTCTCGAGGAATTAAGGGCTATGGAGAGAGAGCGGGTAAATGGAGTTGAACTCAGCCATGATTGAATGGTGGAGTGGACTTGATGGGCTGAATGGCCTTACTTTCGCTCCTATGCCTTATGGTCTTATGGTCTATAGACTACACCTGTCTCCTATAGACTACATCTGTCTCCTATAGACTACATCTGTCTCCTATAGACTACACCTGTCTCCTATAGGCTACACCTGTCTCCTATAGGCTACACCTGTCTCCTATAGACTACACCTGTCTCCTATAGACTACACCTGTCTCCTATAGACTACACCTGTCTCCTATAGACTACACCTGTCTCCTATAGACTACACCTGTCTCCTATAGACTACATCTGTCTCCTAGAGACTACATCTGTCTCCTATAGACTACACCTGCCGCCTATAGACTACACCTGTCTCCTAGAGGCTACACCTGTCTCCTAGAGGCTACACCTGTCTCCTAGAGGCTACACCTGTCTCCTAGAGGCTACACCTGTCTCCTAGAGGCTACACCTGTCTCCTATAGACTGCACCTGTCTCCTATAGACTGCACCTGTCCCCTCTAGACTGCACCTGTCCCCTCTAGACTGCACCTGTCCCCTCTAGACTGCACCTGTCCCCTCTAGACTGCACCTGTCCCCTCTAGACTGCACCTGTCCCCTCTAGACTGCACCTGTCCCCTCTAGACTGCACCTGTCCCCTCTAGACTGCACCTGTCCCCTCTAGACTGCACCTGTCCCCTATAGACTGCACCTGTCCCCTATAGACTGCACCTGTCCCCTATAGACTGCACCTGTCCCCTATAGACTGCACCTGTCCCCTATAGACTGCACCTGTCCCCTATAGACTGCACCTGTCCCCTACAGACTGCACCTGTCCCCTACAGACTGCACCTGTCCCCTACAGACTGCACCTGTCCCCTACAGACTGCACCTGTCCCCTACAGACTGCACCTGTCCCCTACAGACTGCACCTGTCCCCTACAGACTGCACCTGTCCCCTACAGACTGCACCTGTCCCCTACAGACTGCACCTGTCCCCTACAGACTGCACCTGTCCCCTACAGACTGCACCTGCCCCCTACAGACTGCACCTGTCCCCTACAGACTGCACCTGTCCCCTACAGACTGCACCTGTCCCCTACAGACTGCACCTGTCCCCTAGAGGCTACACCTGTCTCCTAGAGGCTACACCTGTCTCCTAGAGGCTACACCTGTCTCCTAGAGGCTACACCTGTCTCCTAGAGGCTACACCTGTCTCCTAGAGGCTACACCTGTCTCCTAGAGGCTACACCTGTCCCCTAGAGGCTACACCTGTCCCCTAGAGGCTACACCTGTCCCCTAGAGGCTACACCTGTCCCCTAGAGGCTACACCCGTCCCCTAGAGGCTACACCCGTCCCCTAGAGGCTACACCGGTCCCCTAGAGGCTACACCTGTCTCCTAGAGGCTACACCTGTCCCCTAGAGGCTACACCTGTCCCCTATAAGACTACACCTGTCCCCTATAAGACTACACCTGTCCCCTATAAGACTACACCTGTCCCCTATAAGACTACACCTGTCCCCTATAAGACTACACCTGTCCCCTATAGACTACACCTGTCCCCTATAGACTACACCTGTCCCCTATAGACTACACCTGTCCCCTATAGACTACACCTGTCCCCTATAGACTACACCTGTCTCCTATAGTCTACACCTGTCTCCTATAGACTACACGTGTCTCCTATAGACTACACGTGTCTCCTATAGACTACACCTGTCTCCTATAGACTACACCTGTCCCCTATAGACTACACCTGTCTCCTACAGACTACACCTGTCTCCTAGAGAAACGGACGCATTTTAATTCATGTCAAGGGGTTCGGGAGTCTGGTGAAATCCGAAAATAGGGGACCTAAACGTGTCTACCGGAGCGCTAGAGCAGTAGGCTCTCCTTCACCATTTCCTGACTCTAAGTGACTGCACGACACCACAGTATTGCCAGTACTAAGAGGGCTTCTAATACATACGATAGTGAGTACCAGGTGATAAACCTCTCACACCAGGTCGGGCTATTGTTAGCTATCTCGGGGCTCTGTGTATGGCAGGGGTGGGAATCATTCACGGGCTGGGTGGTGGGGTTCAGGGGGGTAGCGTCCGCGCACAACTGCAGGGATCCCGCTAAGATCCAGGTGAGCAAGATGGAGGTCGTCTTCATCTTTCCTTTTGTCGGTCTTCTTCTTTGTCTTCCTCTGGGGTCCCTGAGGTTCTGGAGTTCTGTGAACACAAGCATAATATCTGTTATTATCTTGCTTAAGATCTCGTATGCCTGTCTCATAGAATCATAGAATTTACAGTGCAGAAGGAGGCCATTCGGCCCATCGAGTCTGCACCGGCTCTTGGAAAGAGCACGCTACCCAAGGTCCACACCTCCACCCTATCCCCATAACCCAGCAACCCCACCCAACACTAAGGCAATTTTGGACACTAAGGGCAATTTATCATGGCCAATCCACCTAACCTGCACATCTTTGGACTGTGGGAGGAAACCGGAGCACCCGGAGGAAACCCACACACACACGGGGAGGATGTGCAGACTCCGCACAGACAGTGACCCAAGCCGGGAATCGAACCTGGGACCCTGGAGCTGTGAAGCAATTGTGCTAACCACTGTGCTATCGTGCTGCCCGTCTGTCTGTCTGTCCTTTTGTTGCCAATTTCCCTTTATAATTGGTCACCCACTGTGACTTCCTCATTTTTTTTTAAACCAAATATTTGGGACAAGACATCCGAGAAAAATACTGACATAGTGCGAGCCGTCTCGCAGCCTGTGTGATCTATCATCCCAGTGTTTGAGGATGTAAATAGCATACGGAAGCAACCTAAGGGTTGTCAAAACCAAACAAAAGAACTTTGAACTGAAAGTGCCAAAATGGGGTGCGTATGGGCCGTGGCGGGTAAGAAATGGGTGGAATCCCCGGGTAGGATGGTGATCAATGCTGTTGTGCTCGACCCGAGCGTAGCTGACCAGAGGGGGGTCCTCAGGCAGGGCGGGGACCAATGCCGTTTCTCCACTGCCTGAGCAACCGGCAAGACCGGGTAAGAATGTGGTCGTCGTGGGGGTTGCCTTGTTGTCTGCTGACAAACTTGTACCTCTAAACTGGTTTCTGTTGACAAACTAGTTCCTCTGGTTGTCTGGGGACAAACTTGTTCCATTAACCGCCAGGGGGCATTAAAGGAGTGGTGACGTGGGGCCGTGAAAAGTTTCAAGTTTACAAACAACACTTAACATTAACACTAACGAACAAACATACAACAAACATGGTGCAGGTTCCATCAGAAAGGACACCGTATCTCTCCATCGGTTCCTTTTTTTTCCATCATCTGGACACCTCACTGCTCAATAGCGAACAGGGTCGCAAAGGGCTTTGTTTGGTGGGAGTCAGACTCTTTGTCATCTTCTCCCGGCAGCCAAACTCTTGTCTAGTAACCGTGCAAAAACTGCTTGTGGTGAATTGGGATCCATCTCATCGTTCCGGATGAGCCTGAACGAATTGTCTCGGTGCCAGAATCATGTGTCGAGGTTGGAGCTACTATGCTTCAATCCGTAATCGTCGGGCGGTGGGTCTGGGTCAGGGGCTTTGATATATGTAATCTTGAAGGGGTCAGTGGAATCATGCTCGGATTCGCTGGGAGTGGGGCCTGGTGCAGGGGTATAATTATAACGTGGTGTGTTGTGGCTGTCGTCACTGTGATCGCTGTCGCTGCTGGTTGAGGGAAGGGAGAGGCGGAGTTGTGTCTCTGGGGGCGGAGTTGAAGTCGTGTCTGAGGGCGGGCTGGAGTGATTGGGGGAGGGTAGGAATATGTCATCTGTGGGCGGGGCGTGATCGTCTGCTGCTGCGATCGAGATGAGGTGTGAATGGTTGTTCTGCGAGCCATAAGCCTTGAGCTGGTTTATGTGAAACCACGCAGACTTACCATTGGGATAGGTTATTTTGTATACGGAGGGGCTGACTTTGTCCGAAATGGAGTACGGTCCGGAGAATTTAGGGGAAGCGAGTGAACTGGGGTTGTAAAGGGAAAGCATCACTTGCTGCCCTACTGCAAACTCAGTGGTGTGTACTGTTTTGTCGAAACAAGCCTTGCTCTGTTTCTTCCTGGTCCCAAGTCTCACAGCTGCTGCGAGCTGGGCTGCCTTTATGTTCTCTATTAGCTGTTGTACAGCATTTTCATGCGTGAGGGCGGTTTCTGCGGGCTGGCCAAATCCAGTCCTAATAAATACTCTGCCCCTTTCATTGGGCTTCTGGTCATGAGGGTGTGTGGGGTGTATCCTGTGGACGTGGATACCGTGTTCCTTATAAACATTAAAGCAAATGGGGGAACTGAATCCCAGGTGCTGTTATTCTGCTGAACCATTTTTCTGAGAGTGGCTTTTAATGTCCTGTTCATCCTCTCGACAATACCACTTACTGGGGGGGTGGGGTATGCGATATGAAAATTTTGTTGAATGCTGAAAATCGTGAGGACGTTTTTCATTACACGTCCGGTGAAATGGGAGCCTTGATCGGATTCTATACTGCGAGTGAGTCCCCATCTTGTAAAGATGTGCTGTGTTAATATTTTAGCCGTTGTCTTGGCTGTATTAGTTCTCGAAGGAAATGCTTCCACCCATTTTGTGAAGGTGTCTATGACCACCAACACATACTTATAACCATGTCTGCATGGGGGTAGGAGTCCTATATAGTCTATCTGTAAATTTGTCCAGGGTCCATTAACGGGACGGGTATGACTAAGTTGAGCCTTTTTCGCATATCTGTCTGGATTGTTCTGGGCACAGATTAAGCAATTCTCTATGTATTGGGTAACATCGGCTTTTAAATCAGGCCACCAGCAGAGTGGTCTGAGGTGGGCTAGGGTGTGTTCAATTCCTTGGTGTCCATGATTGTCATGGAACTGACAACTGATCTGGTTCCTGTCCTGGCTGGGAATTATATAAATGCCATCCTTTAAAATCACACCGTCATGTGTGGTTATTGCATTCTTGTATTTATTATACGGGGCTGGGAAGGTATCCTTTAAAACTTCCCTGAGTTTCTCATCCTCTTTCTGTGCCTTCGCTAGATCCTGAATGTTGGTCTGTGAGACCTGAACTGCGTGTACTGAGGTGCTTTCGGGGGAGTTCCAAAAATAACCATGCCTGGAGCCTGCCTTCGCTAGGGCGTTTGCTTTAACGTTACCGGGGGGGGGGGGGGGAGAATGGTGATGACCGCGAACCTTAATTATTCCGTATTTTCTATCCTTCGCTGCTTCTCAGATATGTCGGAGTAATGGGGCTGAGGGTAAGGGTTTACCGTCCGCAGAAACAAATCCTCTAGTTTCCATAGGGGTCGGAATTCCGTCAAACTGCGAGCCTAAGTGTCCTGGCAACTTTAGTGAAATCTCATCTCGGGCGCGTCCCTGCGCGTCCTCTACGTAAATACCGCAACCGGTAATTCTCTTTCCATTGAACACTGTGGAGCCATCCACAAACATCTTCAGGGGTGCGCACGTGTCTGTGGGCTGGGGTCTCTGGGGTATATTACCTACTTTCCTGGGAGGTGTTTTAGGAATAAATGGACCTGTGTTCTGTTTTGTGGTGATGATCTCACATTCATGAGGGGGGCCTGCATACAGTAAATTATCGGCAAGGAAGGTGTGGGTCTTGGTTCTTTTGACTGTAATGTCCCGTCCCTGTAAAAGAAGGGTCCAACGGGCTGCATGGATTTGGCTGACTGTGCCATCTTTAAGTCAGCCGTCTCACAATAGCTGTGTCGGTGTGTGTTCTGTGAGGATGGTGATGGGGTTGAGTCCTGTAATGTAGGCGAAGTATTGTACTGCCCAAAAACTGCGAGCAGGTGCCTTTCACAGGCAGAAAATCCTTGCTCTACGGGGTCTAACAGGCTTGAGGCGTATGCTACTGGAGGAGCACGGCCGAAAGGGTTCGGTCGGTGCTTGCTACTTCGATTGCGTACGGGAAAAGTTTTCTGGGACCTGTAGTGAGTGTTCTTTTTAAAGCATCAATGGCATCTGTATGCTGTGGAAGCCATTCCCAAGGTGCCTGCTTCTTGAGAAGTTCGGAAAGGGGCGCTGCTTTAGTGGCGAAACCGTCAATATGGTTTCAGCAGTAGCCAACCAGTCCTAAAAATGACTGGAGGGCTGAGACATCGTGGGGAAGCGGCAATTTGATGATCGAGTCAATTCTCTTTTGCTCGATCTCGCGTTTCCCATGAGTGATCACTGTTCCCAAGTAAATCACTTTCTCTTTCAAAATCTGGGCCTTCTTGGGGTTGACTTTACAACCAATTTCTTTTAGGAGTGCTAGGAGTCCGGCGAGAAGCGACATGTGCTCTCTCTTTGTGTCTGTCTGTAGTAACAAGTTGTCTACAAACTGGACCAGACAATCGGGGTGGGAAAATTTTGCTAATCCATTTAAAGCTGTCGGTAGAAAATGGAGGGGGAGTTGTGGAAGGCATGTCCACGTATATTGTTGTCCCTGGAATGTAAAGGCGAATTTGTATTGGCACGCTTTAGCCAATGGAATGGACCAAAAGCCGTTGCTAATGTCCAAAACCGAAAAAGATTTTGACTGGAGTCCCTGTTTGAGCATGGTCTCGGGACTCGTGGCTACGGTGGGGGCTGCTACTGGGGTTACTTTGTTCAGTTCCCGGTAATCAATGGTCAGTCGCCATGATCCATCGGGTTTCTCGACGGGCTAAATTGGTGCGTTGTTTGTGGAGGCTACTGATCTGAGTACGCCTTGATCCAACAAACTCTCTATTACTTTGGAGATTTCTCCCTCTTCTTCCTGGGGAAATCCGTACTGCTTCCGGGGTTTCGGGTCGGGACCTATAATGTTCACAAAGCCAGTCAAACTGCCACAGTCGTGCTTGTGCTGTGCAAATGCTGCTTTATGTTCCTGCAGGACTGCCCTAATCTGTTTGTCTGCACTATTGGCTCGAGGGTCGAACCAGAAGTCTCCTACTGAGCTAATCCTGTTTACATATTCTCCTACTGTGAGCGTGGTGGGGGCTCGTGCTGCCTTTGCCATTTTCCAAACACACTTGTTAACTGGGTCGAAAGAAAGGTTTTGGGAGCTCATGAAATCGATCCCAAGGATATGTTCTGCTGTCTAGGGCAGATCAACCAAAACTACGGGGTGCTTAGTCGTGATGTTCCCTATTTGTATTGCTACAGGGGCTGTGATGTGTCCCTGTTGTAAATGGCCTGTAAAACCGCTGAGCGTGATGGTGTCTGTTGTGGGCCACGTGTCTCGCTGGAACATCGTGGAGGAATTGAGTGTGGTGCGGGACCCTCCTGTGTCCCAAAGAAATTCTACGGGGTGTCCCCGAACTTTGCCTGTCTACCGGACTTGTCTCAAAGGTTGTCGCAGACCCAAGTTGGGGAGCCCGAACACTGTCAGTCGGTGCCGTTCATGTCTGCATTCTCTGAACGGGCGCTAACGCTATGGATCGGCTTTGCCCTATTCTTGTTCAGGATGCCTGTCCGTTGGCTTCTCTGCTGCTTCTGGGGCGCGTTGCACTCTCGTGCAAAGTGTCCTGACTGTCCACAGATATAACATTCTTGAGCTTTGGGCTGGGGGTGGCTGTTCCTGCCCTCATTTACCCATGCGGGATTCTGGTGTGCTTTAACTGGGTTCATCTCTGCCTGCTCTTCATCGGGTGTTATAAATGCGGTTTTGCCTGCAATTGATTGCTCCCAAGTGCGGGACAACCTTTTCAAAACCTATTTTTCATTGTGGGCCTCATCTGAGGGGTCATAACCTGCGCAAGCTTTTCATCCTGCTTCTGTGGCGTGGGAGACTAGAATTCGGGTCCATTTGGCCATATTATCTGGGGACAAATGGGCGCGGGCTAACTCTCCGAAAACTGCGGTAAAGTGAATCCACAAACGTCCAGCAAACGCTGTGGGGTGCTCTGTCTTCTTTTGACAACACTTATTTAGGCCTTCTCCGGGGTCTCCTCTGTTAAAGCCGATCGCATCAAGGATCGCTGTGTGCATCTCTTGGAGTGTGCCTCCTCCTACATTCTGTGGGTCAGGAAGGGCTGCTACGACTGAAGGGTCGAGGCTTAAAACTGTGAGCTTCACTTGCTCCTTTTTGTCCAGGCCGTACATGGTTGCCTGTTGTCTGACTTTCGCGAAAAACTGGTGGGGGTCTGTTGTGGGAAGGAACGGTGTAATTTTTCCACACGCGTCCCGTAATTGGGTCACGGTTAACGGGGTTGTGTAAAGGAAATCTGCGTTTCCTTCTGCTGCGGCCCTGCGGTGTGTGGTTACAGGATTCATGGGGGTTCTGCCTGTTCGGTTGGGGGGTTGGGGCGCTTTCATTTTCTGGGGTTTTTCCTGCATACATGTCCCATGTACGTATCTATGGGCAGTCTCGTTCAATTCCTGCCAGTCGGGGCCATTTTCCTGATCTAATTGGGGTCCAAATGTGCTTTGAGACCCATTTTGAACGGAAAGCAGAGATTGCAATTCTGCAATTTGCTTCCGGCACTTTGCGTGGTCTACGGAGCTCTGCCTTTGTTCTGTTGTGGAAATATGGAGTGCTCGTAGGGCTGCTTTTAAATCATTGCATTGTTTCTGCAATTTCTCAACTTGCTGTTCTGTTTCTTGTCTTACCAAGACCGCACGTTGCGTGTCCTGATAGGCCTTATCGTACTGTGTCTGAAAGCTGTTCAAATGCACGAGACAAGACTGATGTGCCCTCTTGGCATCATCCACCTCTCTGTCCCTTGCTGCTAACTGCTCTTTTAAATCTTGATTCTCCTTTTCTACCTCACTCACGTCTACCTCACTGCTTCTCTCTCTCTCCTGTATCTCTCTACGGAGCGTCCTAACGACCTCCTCTGTGCCTCGCAATTGTGCCAAACAGGACACTATTGCCATCGGCTTGCGAGCTTTCCCTAAGCTCTTCTTGTGGATCTGTGACAGGTTCTCCCACCAAGTATGTCCTATACTCCCGGGGCCTGATTCGTCATTGGCGCAGAATTCACTCCAAAGGGGCCATCCTTTCCCTTTGAGACATTTCCTGATCTCATCTTCCCAAACGGGACACTGTCCTACTCTACTGGCCGCTGCGACCTCGAATTCCTGGTGGTTCATAAGGCGTTCCATTGCCTTCATTGCCATTTTCTCTATCTCTAGGTTCTCTACTGAATTTGGAACAGGGGTTGATAAATTGGTGATGTAAACACGGGTACGGCTTACGCTAATTTCCGGCCGACAAAACTCCCGACAGTTTTACGCAACAAAATCTCTCAGGTTTACCTTATATCCCTGTTAGTACGCATGCATTAACACACTTCCAAATCTCAGAGGCTTGATCAGTACTGTTTTGACGCTTGTGGTTTTTCTGTTTCCAATTGGATTCTCAATTCAAATTTGGGTTCTCTCGGAGTTCACCTGTCCCCTAGAGACTACACCTGTCCCCTAGAGGCTACACCTGTCCCCTAGAGGCTACACCTGTCCCCTAGAGGCTACACCTGTCCCCAAGAGGCTACACCTGTCCCCTAGAGGCTACACCTGTCCCCGAGAGGCTACACCTGTCCCCTAGAGGCTACACCTGTCCCCTAGAGGCTACACCTGTCCCCTAGAGGCTACACCTGTCCCCTAGAGGCTACACCTGTCCCCTAGAGGCTACACCTGTCCCCTAGAGGCTACACCTGTCCCCTAGAGGCTACACCTGTCTCCTATAGACACCACCTGTCCCCGAGAGACACCACCTGTCCCCGAGAGACACCACCTGTCCCCGAGAGACACCACCTGTCCCCGAGAGACACCACCTGTCCCCGAGAGACACCACCTGTCCCCGAGAGACACCACCTGTCCCCGAGAGACACCACCTGTCCCCGAGAGACACCACCTGTCCCCGAGAGACACCACCTGTCCCCGAGAGACACCACCTGTCCCCGAGAGACACCACCTGTCCCCGAGAGACACCACCTGTCCCCGAGAGACACCACCTGTCCCCGAGAGACACCACCTGTCCCCGAGAGACACCACCTGTCCCCGAGAGACACCACCTGTCCCCGAGAGACACCACCTGTCCCCGAGAGACACCACCTGTCCCCGAGAGACACCACCTGTCCCCGAGAGACACCACCTGTCCCCGAGAGACACCACCTGTCCCCGAGAGACACCACCTGTCTCCTATTGGCTACACCTGTCTCCTATTGGCTACACCTGTCCCGTATAGACTACACCTGTCTCCTAGAGGCTACACCTGTCCCCTAGAGGCTACACCTGTCCCCTAGAGGCTACACCTGTCCCCTAGAGGCTACACCTGTCCCCTAGAGGCTACACCTGTCCCCTAGAGGCTACACCTGTCCCCTAGAGGCTACACCTGTCCCCTAGAGGCTACACCTGTCCCCTAGAGGCTACACCTGTCCCCTAGAGACTACACCTGCCCCCTACAGACTACACCTGCCTCCTACAGACTACACTTGTCTCCTACAGACTACACTTGTCTCCTACAGACTACACCTGCCTCCTACAGACTACACCTGCCTCCTACAGACTACACCTGCCTCCTACAGACTACACCTGCCTCCTACAGACTACACCTGCCTCCTACAGACTACACCTGCCTCCTACAGACTACACCTGCCTCCTACAGACTACACCTGTCTCCTATAGACTATCTGTCCTCTGTCTGCACATTCTCCCTGTGCTCCGGTTTCCTCCCACAAGTCCTGAAAGACGTGCTTTTGTAGGTGAATTGGACATTCTGAATTCTCCCTCAGTGACCCGAACAGGCGCCAGAGTGTGGCGACTAGGGGCTTTTCACAGTTGCTTCATCGCAGTGTTAATGTAAGCCTACTTGTGACACTAATAAAGAATAAAAGTAAGATTCTTAAATCATGGAGTTAGTGCACTTTTCCAAACTGTAGGAATGATTCTGCAAGATAAGGCATCTAGAATGTTCTCATCCACTTCATTTAAAATCCTGAGACGGAAACCCAGGAGATTCATCTCTAATTACTGCCAATAATTTAGCGAATACTATTATTTTATTTCTGTAAATTTTGTTGAGTCAGTGTCTCTGATTCGATAAGTTTTGTGAAGATGTTTAACAAACCGATCCTCTCCTCTATTGTAAACAAAATTCAACATGTCTGCCATTTCCTTATTTTTATTAGCAGTATCATTGGCAGTAGTTTTTAAGAGTTGCTCCTTCACTAATCCTTCGTTATTTTAAATTCAACGCACTTCATCAAAGTTTATATCACGGAAGGGAGGCTCTTTGACCCATTCTCTCCATGCCCGCCAACATCTAGCCATCTAGACTAATTCTATTGCCCAGCTCTTGGTCCGTAACCTTGGATAAGCTCTCAACGGACAAGTAACCTACAAGTACTTTATAAATGTTATTTCATAGAATTTACAGTGCAGAAGGAGGCCATTCGGCCCATCGAGTCTGCACCGGCTCTTGGAAAGAGCACCCTACCCAAGGTCAACGCCTCCACCCTATCCCCATAACCCAGTAACCCCACCCCACACTCAGGGCAATTTTGGACACTAAGGGCAATTTATCATGGCCAATCCACCTAACCTGCACATCTTTGGACTGTGGGAGGAAACCGGAGCACCCGGAGGAAACCCACGCACACACGGGGAGGATGTGCAGACTCCGCACACCCCGTTCACCCTCTCCGCCCTCTGTTCCATCCTTCCCTCCCCGTCCCTAATTCCTCCGATCTCTCTCGCCGCCCCCCTCTTCCTAAGTTGTTGGGCCAGCAGTCGGCTCGCCTTTTCCCCATACTCGTATTGTATTCCCTGTGCCTTCCTCCACTGCATCTCCGCCTTACCCGTGGTCAGCAGGTCAAACTCCGTCTGTAGTCTCCGTCTTTCCCTGTATAACCCTTCATCCGGGGCCTCCGCATATTGCCTATCCACCCTCAGAATCTCCCCGATCAGTCTCTCCCTTTCTTTACCCTCTTCTTTCCCCTTGTGGGCTCTTATGGAAATCAGCTCCCCCCTAACCACCGCTTTCAGCGCCTCCCATACTACTCCTATCTGGACCTCTCCATCATCGTTGACCTCTAAGTACCTTTCAATACATCCCCTCACCCTTCCACATACCCCCTCATCTGCCAACAGTCCCATGTCTAATCTAATTTACAATAACATACATATAGAACATAGAACATAGAATGATACAGCGCAGTACAGGCCCTTCGGCCCACGATGTTGCACCAAAACAAAAGCCATCTAACCTACACTATGCCATTATCATCCATATGTTTATCCAATAAACTTTTAAATGCCCTCAATGTTGGCGAGTTCACTACTGTAGCAGGTAGGGCATTCCACGGCCTCACTACTCTTTGCGTAAAGAACCTACCTCTGACCTCTGTCCTATATCTATTACCCCTCAGTTTAAAGCTATGTCCCCTCGTGCCAGCCATTTCCATCCGCGGGAGAAGGCTCTCACTGTCCACCCTATCTAACCCCCTGATCATTTTGTATGCCTCTATTAAGTCTCCTCTTAACCTTCTTCTCTCCAACGAAAACAACCTCAAGTCCATCAGCCTTTCCTCATAAGATTTTCCCTCCATACCAGGCAACATCCTGGTAAATCTCCTCTGCACCCGCTCCAAAGCCTCCACGTCCTTCCTATAATGTGGTGACCAGAACTGTATGCAATACTCCAAATGCAGCCGTACCAGAGTTCTGTACAGCTGCAACATGACCTCCTGACTCCGGAACTCAATCCCTCTACCAATAAAGGCCAACACTCCATAGGCCTTCTTCACAACCCTATCAACCTGGGTGGCAACTTTCAGGGATCTATGTACATGGACACCTAGATCCCTCTGCTCATCCACACTTCCAAGAACTTTACCATTAGCCAAATATTCAGCATTCCTGTTATTCCTTCCAAAGTGAATCACCTCACACTTCTCTACATTAAGCTCCATTTGCCACCTCTCAGCCCAGCTCTGCAGCTTATCTACATCCCTCTGTAACCTGCTACATCCTTCCACACTATCGACAACACCACCGACTTTAGTATCGTCTGCAAGTTTACTCACCCACCCTTCTGCGCCTTCCTCTAGGTCATTGATAAAAATGACAAACAGCAACGGCCCCAGAACAGATCCTTGTGGTACTCCACTTGTAACTGAACTCCATTCTGAACATTTCCCATCAACCACCACCCTCTGTCTTCTTTCAGCTAGCCAATTTCTGATCCACATCTCTAAATCACCCTCAATCCCCAGCCTCCGTATTTTCTGCAATAGCCTTCCATGGGGAACCTTATCAAACGCTTTGCTGAAATCCATATACACCACATCAACTGCTCTACCCTCGTCTACCTGTTCAGTCACCTTCTCAAAGAACTCGATAAGGTTTGTGAGGCATGACCTACCCTTCACAAAGCCATGCTGACTATCCCTGATCATATTATTCCTATCTAGATGATTATAAATCTTGCCTCAAAGGGACCACATTTGCTATCCTCCAGTCCTCTGGCACTATTCCTGTAGCCAATGATGACATAAAAATCAAAGCCAAAGGTCCAGCAATCTCTTCCCTCGCCTCCCAGAGAATCCTAGGATAAATCCCATCAGGACCCGGGGACTTATCTATTTTCAGCCTGTCCAGAATTGCCAACACCTCTTCCCTACGTACCTCAATGCCATCTATTCTATTAGCCTGGGTCTCAGCATTCTCCTCCACAACATTATCTTTTTCCTGAGTGAATACTGACAAAAAATATTCATTTAGTATCTCGCCTATCTCTTCAGACTCCACACACAACTTCCCATCCCTGTCCTTGACTGGTCCTACTCTTTCCCTAGTCATTCGCTTATTCCTGACATACCTATAGAAAGCTTTTGGGTTTTCCTTGATCTTACCTGCCAAATACTTCTCATGTCCCCTCCTTGCTCATCTTAGCTCTCTCTTTAGATCCTTCCTCGCTACCTTGTAACTATCCATCGCCCCAACTGAAACTTCAAACCTCATCTTCACATAGGCCTCCTTCTTCCTCTTAACAAGAGATTCCACTTCTTTGGTAAACCACGGTTCCCTCGCTCGACACCTATATATAAACAGCAGCAGCAGCAACTTCCCTTGCTGCATACTCCTTCTGCTGGTTCCAAACTGGCCAGCTTTATTTATACTTGGAGTTTACTAATGGTTTCTCCACCCCCCCCCCCCCCCTCATTGGGGAAGCTCATACTCCCACAGGATTGTGGGATTGCCATTATTCCCCAGCCAATGGTAAGCAGGCAGGTTATAACAGATAGTTTGCTCCCTGTTCCCATTAAACATGACCAGGTTTAAGATAGCCTGCTCCCTGTTCCCATTAAACATGACCAGGTTTAAGATAGTCTTCTCCCTGTTCCCATTAAACATGACCAGGTTTAAGATAGTCCGCTCCCTGTTCCCATTAAACATGACCAGGTTTAAGATAGTCCGCTCCCTGTTCCCATTAAACATGACCAGGTTTACGATAGTCTGCTCCCTGTTCCCATTAAACATGACCAGGTTTAAGATAGTCTTCTCCCTGTTCCCATTAAACATGACCAGGTTTAAGATAGTCCGCTCCCTGTTCCCATTAAACATGACCAGGTTTAAGATAGTCCGCTCCCTGTTCCCATTAAACATGACCAGGTTTAAGATAGTCTTCTCCCTGTTCCCATTAAACATGACCAGGTTTAAGATAGTCCGCTCCCTGTTCCCATTAAACATGACCAGGTTTAAGATAGTCCGCTCCCTGTTCCCATTAAACATGACCAGTTTTAAGATAGTCCGCTCCCTGTTCCCATTAAACATGACCAGGTTTACGATAGTCCGCTCCCCGTTCCCATTAAACATGACCAGGTTTAAGATAGTCCGCTCCCGGTTCCCATTAAACATGACCAGGTTTGATAGTCCACTCCCGGTTCCCATTAAACATGACCAGGTTTACGATAGTCCACTCCCTGTTCCCATTAAACATGACTAGGTTGAAGATAGTCCACTCCCAGTTCCCATTAAACATGACCAGGTTTACGATAGTCCGCTCCCTGTTCCC
Organism: Scyliorhinus torazame; assembly: GCF_047496885.1. NCBI lineage: Eukaryota > Metazoa > Chordata > Chondrichthyes > Carcharhiniformes > Scyliorhinidae > Scyliorhinus > Scyliorhinus torazame. The sequence goes on from NC_092725.1 coordinate 39,568,752, forward strand.
ATTAAACATGACTAGGTTGAAGATAGTCCACTCCCAGTTCCCATTAAACATGACCAGGTTTACGATAGTCTGCTCCCTGTTCCCATTAAACATGACCAGGTTTGATAGTCTGCTCCCTGTTCCCATTAAACATGACCAGGTTTGATAGTCCGCTCCCGGTTCCCATTAAACATGACCAGGTTTAAGATAGTCCGCTCCCTGTTCCCATTAAACATGACCAGGTTTAAGATAGTCCGCTCCCTGTTCCCATTAAACATGACCAGGTTTGATAGTCCGCTCCCTGTTCCCATTAAACATGACCAGGTTTGATAGTCCGCTCCCTGTTCCCATTAAACATGACCAGGTTTGATAGTCCGCTCCCTGTTCCCATTAAACATGACCAGGTTTGATAGTCCGCTCCCGGTTCCCATTAAACATGACCAGGTTTAAGATAGTCTGCTCCCTGTTCCCATTAAACATGACCAGGTTTGATAGTCCGCTCCCTGTTCCCATTAAACATGACCAGGTTTAAGATAGTCCGCTCCCTGTTCCCATTAAACATGACCAGGTTTAAGATAGTCCGCTCCCTGTTCCCATTAAACATGACCAGGTTTGATAGTCCGCTCCCTGTTCCCATTAAACATGACCAGGTTTGATAGTCCGCTCCCTGTTCCCATTAAACATGACCAGGTTTAAGATAGTCCGCTCCCTGTTCCCATTAAACATGACCAGGTTTAAGATAGTCCGCTCCCTGTTCCCATTAAACATGACCAGGTTTAAGATAGTCTTCTCCCTGTTCCCATTAAACATGACCAGGTTTAAGATAGTCCGCTCCCTGTTCCAGAACTTAATGTTCTCAGAAACTGCCACGTGCTGTGACTTCCACCTCCAGGCTGCCTTTGCCAATTTATTTCATCCAGTTAATACGCAGATTAAAATCGACAGCGGTTATTGCAATTATTTCTTACAACCTGCCATTATTTCTTGATTTATACTTGGCCCTAATAACTACGTTTCGGGGCTGAGAAACCAACCCCACCAATGACCTCTTGCTTTGCCATTTCTGCGCGGGATTCTCCGTGAACCGGCGTGGTGGGACACTCCAGCACCGAGGAGCGGCGTGAACCCCTCCGGCGTCGGGCTGCCCCGAAGGTGCGGAATCCGCTGCACCCTCAGGGGCTAGGCCGGCGCTGGAGTGTTTGGCGCCGTGCCGGCAGGCGCGGAAGGGCTTCTGCCGGCCGGCGTGAGTTGGCACGTGCGCGAATACGCCAGCGTGTGCTGGCTTCATCCCAGCGCATGCGCCGGGGGGTTCTTCTCTGCACCGGCGGAGGTTGACAGCGGCCGGTGCGGAGGGAAAGAGTGCCCCCAAGGCGCAGGCCCGCCCGCGAGTCGGTGGGCCCTGATCGCGGGCCAGGCCATCATGGGGGCACCCCCGCGCCCCCCCCCCCCCCCCCCCCCCGAGGACTTTGCAGGCCGCCCGTGAAGCCAGGTCCCGCCAGTAAGGACCTGTTGTGATTTACGCCGGCGGGACGCGCTGTAAACGAGCGACCACTCCGCCCACCGCGGGCCGGAGAATCGCTGGGGTCCGCTGCCAGCGGCCATCGACCAGCGCAGCGTGATTCCCGCCCCCACCAAAACCTCGGCGCCGGAGAATTCGGCAGCCGGCGGGGGCGGGATTCACGCCCCCCCCCCCCCACCCCCCCGGCGATTCTCCAACCCGGCGGGGGTCGGAGAATCCCGCCCTTTATCTCCACCCACATTAGTTTCATGACTTAGTCTTCTAAGCCAAGATCGTTTCTCACTACTGTACTTATCACATCCTTTATTAACAGTGCTACCCCACTTCTTTTCTATTTCTTTCTGTATATTTCGGTAGTTCCTCACCTTGGTCACTTTGTAACCACGCCTCCGTAATGGTTATTGTGTCAAAGCCATTTATTTCTGTTTATGATATTAATTTATCCATCTCATTAAGAATGCTGCATGCATTCACTTAAAACATTCTCTAATTCTGTCTTCTTACATTTTTCTCTACTCTGACAGTACTGCTGTTGTACACTCAGTTCATAAAAATTTGGAAAGTAGGAGCAGGAGGAGGCCATTGGGCGTTTGGAGCCTTCTCCGCTATTCATGTGGGGCTGTTCATCCAACTTTTCCGCCTGTTCCCACTTTCCCCCCCCCATAACGGGGCGGAGAATCGCCGGGGGGTGGTGTGAATCCCGCCCCCACTGGCTGCCGAATTCTCCAGCGCCAGGGATTTGGTGGGGGCGGGAATCGCGCCGCACCGGTCGGGGGCCGTTGGCAGCGACCTCCCCCGGCGATTCTCCGGCCTGCGATGGGCCGAGCAGTCGCCCGTTTTATGCCGGTCCCGCTGGCGTAAATTAGAGTAGGTACTTACCGGCGGGACCTGGCTGCGCAGCAGGCCTCCAGGGTCCTCGGGGGGGGGGGGGGGACCTGGCTCCGGGGGGTATCCTTACAGTGGCCTGGCCCGCGGTCGGGGCTCACTGATCCACGGGCGGGCCTGTGCCGTGGGGGCACTCTATTCCTCCGCACCGGCAGCTGTACCGGTCCGCCATTGCCGGTGCGGAGACGAACCCCTCTGCGCATGCGCTGGGATGACGCCAGCACACACTGGCACTCCCGCGCATGCGCCAACTCGTGCCGGCCGGCGGAGGCCCTTCGGCGCCGGTTGGCACGGCGGCAGAGTGGTTCACGCCACTCCTTCGCGCCGTTGCTGCCCACCCTGCCGACTTCCGCAGAAACCCGCCCCATGTAACCATTGTCGATTGCTGGAAAAACCCATCTGGTTCACTCGTGTCCTTTAGGGAAGGAAATCTGCCGTCCTTACCGGGTCTGGCCTACATGTGACTCCAGACCCACAACAATGTGGTTACTCTGAAATGCTTTCTGGGATTGGCTAGAAATGCTGGCCCAGCCAGGACCACCCACATCCCAGGAATGAATAAAGAAGAAAGCGAGAACTTGGCGTACAGGTACACAAGGTCCCTAAAAGCAGCACTTCAAGTAAACAAGGTTGTTAAGAAAGCATATGGAATGTTCTCCTTCATTGGCAGAGGTATAGAATATAAAAGTAAGGGTATAATGTGGGAATTGTATAAAACACTGGTGAGGCCACAATTGAATATTGTGTGCAGTTCTGATCGCCACATTACAGGAAGGACAATATTGCTCTGAGTGCAGAGTAGGTTTACAGAATGTTGCTGGGGCTAGAAAAATGTCGCTATGAGGAGAGATTGGAGAGGTTGGGGTTAGTTTCCTTCCAACAAAGACAGCTGAGGGGTGACTTAATTGAGGTGTACAAAATTATGAGGGCAAGCGATGGAGTGGACAGGATAAAATTGTTTCCCTTAGTGGAGAATTCTAGAACCAGGGGACATGGATTCAAGAAGGTGTAGAGGGAACTTGAAGAAGAACTTTTTTACACAGAGGGCGGTGGGAGTCTGGAACTCGCTGCCCGAGTTGGTGGTGGAGGCAGAGACCTTTAAAAAGTACCTGGATCTGCACCTTCCGTGCTGGAAGCTACAGGGCTGTGGGCCGGGTGCAGTGAGGTGGGACTAGAAAGGGCACCTTGGTGTCCTCGGGCTAGCATGGACAAGATGGGCATAATGGACTCCTTCTGTGCTGTAAATTTTCTCTGATTCTATGATTATCATAGAATCATAGAATTTATTAATAATAATAATCGCGTATTGTCACAAGTAGGCTTCAATGAAGTTACTGTGAAAATCCCCTAGTCGTCACGGTCCGGCACCTGTTCGGGAATTGAACCCACGCTGCTGGTCTTGTTCTGCATTACAAGTCAGCTGTTTAGCCCATTGTGCTAAACCAGCCCCTACATTTTGTTCCCTCATCTAAATCAGTAATATACATTGTGAATAGCTGGCATCCCAGCACCGATCTCTACGGTACCTCACTAGTCACTTCCTGCCAATTGGAAAAAGACCTGTTAATCCTGTCTGTCAACCAGTTTTCTATCCATCTCAATACACTACCCCCAATCCCATGTGCTTTAATTTTACGCACTAGTCTCTTATGTGGGACTTTGTCAAAAGCCTTCTTCCACACCGGTTATCATTACACAAGTCACTACCATGCATTGTTACCTTGTCCTTTCTCTTTAACTTTCCAAATCTCACTCCCCCACCCCTTACACCATTTAATTTGAAGGCCACCCTGGTTCTATGATTTACCAAGACCAATGCAGTTCAGGTGTAGGCTGTTCCAATGGGACGGCTCCCATTTCCCCCAGCACAGTGGCACAGTGGTTAGCACTACTGCCTCACAGCAGCAGGGACCTGGGTTCAATTCCGGTCTCGGGTGACTGTCTGTGTAGAGTTTACACTTTCTCCCCGTTGTGCGTTTTCTCTCTACTACTTGGTCTTTTCTGTGGCTCTGTTCCAATTAGGGCAATCAGTGAGTTTGCCTTCTTTCTATATTGTCTCTGTCCGAATGCTTAGGGTCGCCAGGTATCGAATGATACCACCACAAGTTGCAACCGGCTATCGATCAAAGAGCCAAACCCAAGTTAGTTAGTTCAAGGTCAAGGGTACTTTATTTACAATCAATCATGCAACATAAATACTACTAGTTTTTTTTAAAAAAATATTTTATTGAAAATTTTTGGTCAACCAACACAGTACATTGTGCATCCTTTACACAATATTATAACAACACAAATAACAATGACCTATTTTATAAACAGAAAATGAATAAATAATAAATAACAAAAATGAAAACTAACCCTAATTGGCAACTGCCTTATCACAAGTAACACTCTCCCAAAATATAATTTAACAGTCCAATATATAATTATCTGTAGCAACGACCTATACATATTATACAGTATATATTAACAACCCTGAGAGTCCTTCTGGTTCCTCCTCCTCCCCCCCCCCCCCCCCCCCAGATCCTGGGCTGCTGCTGCTGCCTTCTTTTTTCCATTCCATCTATCTTTCTGCGAGGTATTCGACGAACGGTTGCCACCGCCTGGTGAACCCTTGAGCCGACCCCCTTAGAACAAACTTAATCCGCTCTAGCTTTATAAACCCCGCCATGTCATTTATCCAGGTCTCCACCCCCGGGGGCTTGGCTTCTTTCCACATTAGCAATATCCTGCGCCGGGCTACTAGGGACGCAAAGGCCAAAACATCGGCCTCTCTCGCCTCCTGCACTCCCGGCTCTTGTGCAACCCCAAATATAGCCAACCCCCAGCTTGGTTCGACCCGGACCCCCACTACTTTTGAAAGCACCTTTGTCACCCCCATCCAAAACCCCTGTAGTGCCGGGCATGACCAAAACATATGGGTATGATTCGCTAGGCTTCGAGCACCTCGTACACCTATCCTCCACCCCAAAAAATTTACAGAGCCGTGCTCCAGTCATATGCGCCCTGTGTAATACCTTAAACTGAATCAGGCTTAGCCTGGCACACGAGGACGACGAGTTTACCCTGCTTAGGGCATCTGCCCACAGCCCCTCCTCGATCTCCTCCCCCAGCTCTTCTTCCCATTTCCCTTTTAGTTCATCTACCATAGTCTCCCCTTCGTCCCTCATTTCCCTATATATATATCTGACACCTTACCATCCCCCACCCATGTCTTTCAGATCACTCTGTCCTGCACCTCTTGTGTCAGGAGCTGCGGGAATTCCCTCACCGGTTGCCTCGCAAAAGCCCTCAGTTGCATATGCCTGAATGCATTCCCTTGGGGCAACCCATATTTCTCGGTCAGCGCTCCCAGACCCGCGAACTTCCCATCCACAGATCCTGCAGTTGCGTTATTCCTGCTCTTTGCCACATTCCATATCCCCCATCCATTCCCCCCGGGGCAAACCTATGGTTGTTTCTTATCGGGACCCCCCCCCCCCCCCCCCCCCCCCCCAAGGCTCCAGTCTTTCCCCTATGCCGTCTCCACTGTCCCCAAATCTTCAGCGTAGCCACCACCACCGGGCTTGTGGTGTAGTTCCTCGGTGAGAACGGCAATGGGGCTGTCACCACAGCCTGTAGGCTAGTCCCCCTACAGGACGCCCTCTCTAATCTCTTCCATGCCGCTCCCTCCTCCTCTCCCATCCACTTACCATTGAAATATTAGCGGCCCAATAATACTCACTTTGGCTCGGCCCCCCCCCCCTATTCCTGCTACGCTGTAAGAATCCCTTCCTCACTCTCGGGGTCTTCCCGGCCCACACAAAACCCATGATGCTCTTTTCAATCCTTTTTAAAAAAGCCTTCGTGATCACCACCGGGAGGCATTGAAACACAAAGAGGAATCTCGGGAGGACCACCATCTTAACCGCCTGCACCCTCCCTGCCAGTGACAGGGATACCATATCCCATCTCTTGAAATCCTCCTCCATTTGTTCCACCAACCGCGTTAAATTTAACCTATGCAATGTGCCCCAATTCTTGGCTATCTGGATCCCCAGGTAACGAAAGTCCCTTGTTACCTTCCTCAACGTTGGTCCTCTATTTCTCTACTCTGCTCCCCTGGATGCACCACAAACAACTCACTTTTCCCCATGTTCAATTTATACCCTGAAAAATCCCCAAACTCCCCAAGTATCCGCATTATTTCTGGCATCCCCTCCGCCGGGTCTGCCACATATAGTAACAAATCGTCCGCATACAAAGATACCCGGTGTTCTTCTCCTCCTCTAAGTACTCCCCTCCACTTCTTGGAACCCCTCAACGCTATCGCCAGGGGCTCAATCGCCAGTGCAAACAATAATGGGGACAGAGGGCATCCCTGCCTTGTCCCTCTATGGAGCCGAAAATATGCAGATCCCCGTCCATTCGTGACCACGCTCGCCATCGGGGCCCTATACAACAGCTGCACCCATCTAACATACCCCGTCCAAAAGCAAATCTCCTCAACACCTCCCACAAATAATCCCACTCCACTCTATCAAATGCTTTCTCGGCATCCATCGCCACTACTATCTCCGTTTCCCCTTCTGGTGGGGGCATCATCATTACCCCTAACAGCCTCCGTATATTCGTGTTCAGCTGTCTCCCCTTCACAAACCCAGTTTGGTCCTCGTGGACCACCCCCGGAACACATTCCTCTATTCTCATTGCCATTACCTTGGCCAGGATCTTGGCATCTACATTTAGGAGGGAAATAGGTCTATAGGACCCGCATTGTAGCGGGTCCTTTCCCTTCTTTAAGAGAAGCGATATCGTTGCTTCAGACATAGTCGGGGGCAGTTGTCCCCTTTCCTTTGCCTCATTAAAGGTCCTCGTCAATACCGGGGCGAGCAAGTCCACATATTTTCTATAGAATTCGACTGGGAATCCATCCGGTCCCGGGGCCTTTCCCGCCTGCATGCTCCTAATTCCTTTCACCACTTCTTCTACCTCGATCTGTGCTCCCAGTCCCACCCTTTCCTGCTCTTCCACCTTGGGAAATTCCAGCCGATCCAAAAAGCCCATCATTCTCTCCCTCCCATCCGGGGGTTGAGCTTCATATAATTTTTTATAAAATGTCTTGAACACTCCATTCACTCTCTCCGCTCCCCGCTCCATCTCTCCTTCCTCATCCCTCACTCCCCCTATTTCCCTCGCTGCTCCCCTTTTCCTCAATTGGTGTGCCAGCAACCTGCTCGCCTTCTCCCCATATTCGTACTGTACACCCTGTGCCTTCCTCCATTGTGCCTCTGCAGTGCCTGTAGTCAGCAAGTCAAATTCTACATGTAGCCTTTGCCTTTCCCTGTACAGTCCCTCCTCCGGTGCTTCCGCATATTGTCTGTCCACCCTCAAAAGTTCTTGCAGCAACCGCTCCCGTTCCTTACTCTCCTGCTTCCCTTTATGTGCCCTTATTGATATCAGCTCCCCTCTAACCACCGCCTTCAGCGCCTCCCAGACCACTCCCACCTGGACCTCCCCATTATCATTGAGTTCCAAGTACTTTTCAATGCACCCCCTCACCCTTAGACACACACCCTCATCTGCCATTTGTCCCATGTCCATTCTCCAGGGTGGGCGCCCTCCTGTTTCCTCCCCTATCTCTGTGGAGCGTGATCCGAAATGGCTATAGCCGTATACTCCGTTCCCCTCACCTTCGGGATCAACGCCCTTCCCAGCACAAAAAAGTCTATTCGCGAGTAGACTTTATGGACATAGGAGAAAAACGAGAACTCCTTACTCCTAGGTCTGCTAAATCTCCACGGGTCTACAACTCCCATCTGCTCCATAAAATCTTTAAGTACCTTGGCTGCTGCCGGCCTCCTTCCAGTCCTGGACTTCGACCTATCCAGCCCTGGTTCCAACACCGTATTAAAATCTCCCCCCATTATCAGCTTTCCCATCTCTAGGTCTTGAATGCGTCCTAGCATCCGCCTCATAAAATTAGCATCATCCCAGTTCGGGCATATACGTTTACCAAAACCACCGTCTCCCCCTGTAGTTTGCCACTCACCATCACGTATCTGCCCCCGTTATCCGCCACTATAGTCTTTGCCTCGAACATTACCCGCTTCCCCACTAATATAGCCACCCCCCTGTTTTTCGCATCTAGCCCCGAATGGAACACCTGCCCCACCCATCCTTTGCGTAGCCTAACCTGGTCTATCAGTTTCAGGTGCGTTTCCTGTAACATAACCACATCTGCCTTAAGTTTCTTAAGGTGTGCGAGTACCCGTGCCCTCTTTATTGGCCCGTTCAGCCCTCTCACGTTCCACGTGATCAGCCGAGTTGGGGGGCTTCCTACCCCCCCCCCCTTGTCGATTAGCCATCCCCTTTTTCCAGCTCCTCACCCGGTTCCCACGCAGCTGTATCTCCCCCAGGCGGTGCCCCCCCGCCCATCCCCTCCATACCAGCTCCCCCCTCTCCCCAGCAGCAGCAACCCAGTAATTCCCCCCTCCCACCCCCCCCCCCCCCCGCTAGATCCCCCGCTAGCGTAATTACTCCCCCCATGTTGCTCCCAGAAGTCAGCAAACTCTGGCCGACCTCGGCTTCCCCCGTGACCTCGGCTCGCACCGTGCGACGCCCCCTCCTTCCTGCTTCTCTATTCCCGCCATGATTATCATAGCGCGGGAACCAAGCCCGCGCTTCTCCCTTGGCCCCGCCCCCAATGGCCAACGCCCCATCTCCTCCACCTCCCCTCCTCCCCCCATCACCACCTGTGGAAGAGAGAAAAGTTACCACATCGCAGGATTAGTACATAAAACTCCTCTTTCCCCCCTTTTTAACCCCCCTCTTCGCCCCCCACATTCGCCCCACCACTTTGTTCAAACGTTCTTTTTAATAACCCGCTCATTCCAGTTTTTCTTCCACAATAAAAGTCCACGCTTCATCCGCCGTCTCAAAGTAGTGGTGCCTCCCTCGATATGTGACCCACAGTCTTGCCGGTTGCAGCATTCCAAATTTTATCTTCTTTTTATGAAGCACCGCCTTGGCCCGATTATAGCTCGCCCTCCTTCTCGCCACCTCCGCACTCCAGTCTTGATAAACGCGGATCACCGCGTTCTCCCATTTACTGCTCCGAGTTTTCTTTGCCCATCTAAGGATCATTTCTCTCTCCTTAAAACGGAGGAATCTCACCACTATGGCTCTGGGAATTTCTCCTGCTCTCGGTCCTCGCGCCATCACTCGGTTTGCTCCCTCCACCTCCAACGGACCCGCCGGGGCCTCCGCTCCCATTAACGAGTGCAGCATGGTGCTCACATATGCCCCGACGTCCGCTCCCTCCGCACCTTCAGGAAGACCAAGAATCCTCAGGTTGTTCCTCCTTGCGTTGTTCTCCAGTGCCTCCAACATTTCCACACATCGTTTCTGATGTGCCTCATGCGTCTCCGTCTTCACCACCAGGCCCTGTATGTCGTCCTCATTCTCGGCTGCCTTTGCCTTCACGACCCGAAGCTCCCGCTCCTGGGTCTTTTGTTCCTCCTTTAGTCCTTCGATCGCCTGTAGTATCGGGGCCAACAGCTCTTTCTTCATTTCCTTTTTGAGCTCTTCCACACAGCATTTCAAGAACTCTTGTTGTTCAGGGCCCCATGTTAAACTGCCACCTTCCGACGCCATCTTGGTTTTTGCTTGCCTTCCTTGCCGCTGTTCTAAAGGATCCACTGCAATCCGGCCACTTTCTCCTCCTTTTTCCATCCGTATCCAGGGGGGATTCCCTTCTGGTTTACCGCACAGTGTTTTTAGCCGTCAAAATTGCTGTTGGGGCTCCTATCAAGAGCCCAAAAGTCCGTTTCACCGGGAGCTGCCGAAACGTACGACTCAGCTGGTCATCGCCGCACCCGGAAGTCCTAAATACTACTAGTTAACTACACCTATTACTTAAACAACCTGTACTTAACTTCGGGCACCCTGTTTAGATCAGGAAACAGTGGCCGCTGTTCAGGATCTCTTGGGTTCGAAGTGGTAACTGCTGCTCGGCTGGGCTCGTCCTTCTGGTAGTGGGCGTTGAACTCGAACTTGCTTCTGATGTTGCTGCAGTTGGGAATGGCCGTGACCGGGGTACCAAGGCCAAAAGAGTGCGAGCATATGGCAAACTCTTCCTTTATACTTGGGGGCTTTCGCACTCTTTTGGGCGGTCCTTCGATTTGGGCCTTACTAATTGGGTGATCCCTGATCACTCCATTCGATTCCTTAGCCAATAAGTGGGCAGGGATCTGGATGACTGGGCGTGTCTCAAGCGGTCATTGACCCCGTTGTTTGTGTCTCCCTTGGACAGGGAGTGGCGCCGAAATGTCTGGGACTGTCCCGGTTGCTGGAGTACCAGTCCTTTGTGTTGGGGAGATGGGCCATCACCTGCTAATCGGCCTGATTAACAAGCTAATGGGACGGAGTTTTAATTCCAAATATTGTCATAACATTTTTCATGACTCTTCCCATAAAGTGGGAACTTTGGTCCGACTCAATAGAATGGGGGAGTCCCCATCGTGTAAAAATCTGCTCTGTTAAGACCGTTGCGCTGGCCTTGGCTGAGTTCGTTCTCAATGGGAACGCTTTGACTCATTTCGTAAATGTGTCTATCACTACTCAGACGTACTTGTAACCATTTCTGCAGGGGGAGGGGGGCCAATATAATCTAATTGGAGGTTTGTCCACGGGCCATTTACAGGGCGGGTGTGTCGGAGCTGGGCTATCCTCTCATACCTAGCGGGGTTGTTTTGGGCGCAAATTAAACAATTCTCGACGTAGTGGGACACGTCAGTTTTCAACCCGGGCCACCAGCAGAGGGGTCTGAGGTGGGCAAGGATGGATTCAATCCCTTGATGTCCATGTCCGTCATGGAACTTGCAAATTATTTTCTTCCTGCCCTGGGTGGGGACTACATAAACTCCATCTTTTAAAACGATTCCCTCATGGACCGTCAGAGAATTTCTGAACCTGTCATAGGGAGCTGGGAAGTTTCCTTTTAAAATTTCCTTCAATGCTTCGTCTTCCTTCTGTGCCTGGGCTGGGTCTTGGATGTTGGTCTGTGAGATCTGAACTGCGTGTACTGGGGCACTCTCGGGGGGTTGCCAAAAGTGGCCATGTCGTGAGCCTGCCTTCGCTCGGGCGTCAGCTTTCACTTTACCGGGTGGGGAGGAGCGATGGTGACTTCTTACTTTGATGACGCCGTATTCTCTGCCTTTAGCTGTCTGGAGGATATGTTTTGGTCGTGGGGCTGAGGGTAGAGGTTTTCTGTCCGCGGAAATAAATCCTCTCGATTCCCACAGGGGTAGGAATTCTGTAAGCCTGTTGCAGACGTACAAACTATCCGAATATATGTCTGCAGGGGTCGGGAATGAATCGGGGTGCCGCACAATGTAAACAATGGCCGCTATCTCGGCTGCCTGCGAACCTAAGTGTCCAGGCAACTTTAAAGCTATCTCTTCTAAAGCACGTCCCTGCGCGTCCTCTACATAAATGCCACAGCCTGTTATCCTTTTTCCCTCAAGGATTGTGGAGGATCCATCTACATAAATTCTTACAGCCTCGTCTGTGGGCTGGGGTCCTATACCTGTCTTTCTAGGTACCGACTTTGGAACAAAGGGTCCTGAGGTGTGTTTTGGGGCTATGATCTCGCACTCATGTGGGGCCCCTGAATAATGCAAGTTATCAGCCAGAAACGTGTGTGTTTTGGTCCGTTTTACCGTGATGTCGCGTCCCTGTAGGAGTAGGGTCCATCGCGCTGTGCGAATTTGGCTTACTGTGCCATCTTTTAGTCTGCCGTCCAATAAAAGCTGTGTCAGGGTGTGCTCGGTCAGAATGGTTACTGGGTTGAGTCCGGTTATGTACGAGAAGTACTGTACCGCCCAGAAAACTGCTAATAGGTGCTTCTCGCAGGCTGAAAATCCCTGTTCCACCGGATCTAAGACTCGTGAGGCGTAGGCCTCGGGTTCCAGACGATCGTGCCTTTCCTGCAGGAGTACGGCCGAAAGGGTGCGATCTGTGGTCGCTACCTCTATCGCGCTTTGTCGGTGGTAATGGTTTGTGGATCAAACCAGTACTCTCCACTGAGCTGATTCTATGGGCATAATCTCCTTCTGTGAGCGTGGCGGGGGCTCGTGCTGCTCTAGCCATTTCCCATATGCATCGGTTAACTGGGTCAAATGAGAGGTTGTGTGTACCCATGAAATCGATACCTAGTGGGGCAAGTCTACTAAAACAACGGAATGTTTTGTCCTAATATTACCGAGCTGTACGTCCACAGGGGCTGTGATGTGTCCCTGCTGGAGGTGACCTGCAAAGCCACTAAGAGTAATGGTATCCGTAGTGGGCCATATCTCCTTCTGGTACATGGTGGAGGAGTTTAACGTGGTCCGTGACCCTCCTGTGTCCCAAAGGAACTCTACGGGGTGTCCCTGGACTGTGCCTGCGACTACCGGTCTTCCGGACTTGTCCCAAAGGGTATCGCAGACCCAAATTGGGGAGCCCGAACACTTTCAATCAGTGCCACTTGTGGCCGAATTATCTGGTTAGGCGCTAACGCTGTGAATGGGTCGGGTATTGTTTCTGGGGGGGAGGGCGTTTGAGTGCTGATTCCTTTGCTGCTTCGGGGGGCTTGACATTCTCGGGTGTAATGTCCCTTCTGTCCACAATTGTAGCATTCCTGTCTCTGGGGGGGTGGCGCTGTACCTCTGCCTTCATTTACCCATGTACCGTTGGGCCGTTTCGCTGAGTTCCTGCCAATCAGGTCCGTCTTCCTGGTCTAGTTGTGGGCCAAAGGTGTTCCTTACTGGGTTCATGGTGGCGTCTACTCTCTCGTGTTCTGTCTTTTTCAGTGCCGACTGTTCCCAAGCTCTGGACAATCGTTTCAGAACCCACGCTTCATTGTGTGCTGAGTCTGAGGCGTCATAATTGGTGCATGCCTTCTGTCCTGCCTCTGTGGCGTGGGACACTAACGTACGGGTCCATTTGGCCATATTGTCTGCTGATAAATGGGGGCGGGCTAACTCACCGAATACCGCAGTAAAATGGATCCAAAGGCGTCCAGCAAATGCTGTTGGGTGCTCTCCCTTTTTCTGCCTGTAATGGTTGAGTCCGTCTACCGGGTCTCCGCTGTTATATCCTATTGCGTCTAAAATGACCGTTTTCATTTCTTAGAGGCTACCTCCTCCTCCATTTTGTGGGTCTGGAAGTGCTGAACTTACTGAGGGGTGTAAGCACATAGCTATGAGCTTAACCTGCTCCGGCTCGACTAAGCTATACATCAGGGTTTGCTGTTTTACTAACTCGAAAAAGTGATGTGGGTCCAATGTGGGGTGGATCTTCTCGCGGGCGACTCGTAACTGGGTGATCGATAACGGGGTGGTGTACACAAAATCGGGTTGGCCTTCCGTGATAACCCTGCGCTGCGTGGTAATGAGGTTCATTGGGTGCTGCTTGTGCAGTCGGTGGGGCGGGTGCTTTTCTTTTCGGGGCCTGGGGGACTCTATTTTGATTCTCGGTCTCACTTACGTACCGTTGGGCCGTTTCACTGTGTTCCTGCCAATCGGGTCCGTCTTCCTGGTCAAGCTGTGGGCCAAAGGTGTCTCTAAACCCATTCTGAACTGACTGCAGGGATTGCAACCTTGCAATTTGCTGCCTGCATTTGGCATGATCCACCGAACTCTGCCTCTGTTCCGTGGTGGAACTGTAGAGTGCTTGGAGGGCTGCTTTTAAATCATCGCATTGCTTCTTTAAGATTTATACCTGATTCTCTGACTCTTCTCTTACCAGTACAGCACGCTGTGTGTCCTGGTTGGCCTTATCATGTAGGGTTTAGAAGCTGCTAAGGTGGGCGAGACAGGATTGATGTGCCCTCTTGACATCATCCATTTCCTTGTCCTTCGCTGATAACTGCTCCCGGAGCTGTACATTTAATCTCTCGCTTTCACTTAAATCTCCCTCTCTACATCTCTCCTTCTGCTCAAGCTGCTTGCGGAGCGTCCTCACGACCTCCTCTGTGCCTCGCAATTGTGCCAGACAGGACACGATTGCCATCGGCTTACGAACCTTAGCTAAACTCTTCTTATGGATCGCGGTCAGGCTGTCCCACCAAGTCTGTCCTTTGCTGCCAGGACCTGTCTCTTCATTCGCACAAAACTCAGACCATAGGGGCCCTCCTTTCCCCTTTAGGTATCTCCTGATCTCTCCTTCCCATACGGGGCACTGTTCTGATCTGTTGGTCGCTGCGACCTCAGGCTCTTGTGGATGCATAAGGCATTCCATTGCCTACATGGCCATCCCTACAATTACTCTCCTGTCTCTTAACGGAAATCTGGAACAAGGGGGAATAAAGCGGTGGCAAGGGGGGAAAAACATTTACCTAATTTCCCTAAACAACACATGTCTAAGAATCTCTGTAAGCTGTACTTAGTGATGTGAGCTGTACTTAGTTGGAAGTGGCCATCCCAGATGGCTACACCGTGTCTGCGTGGGTTTCCTCCGGGTGCTCCGTTTTCCTCCCACAGTCCAAAGATGTGCAGGTTAGGTGGACTGGCCATGCTAAATTGCCCTTAGTGTCCAGGGATGTGCAGGTTCGGTTGTGGGGTTATTGGGATAGGGTGAGGAATGGGGGATAGAAGTTCGGTGCAGACCCAATGGGCTAACTGGCCTCCTTCTGCACTATAGGGATTCTATGTCCCAAGTACTGGTGTCCCATGAAGGAGAACCCATTTCTCCCATACCAATCTCTCAGCAATTGGCCATAGTAAAGAAAATTGCCCCTTAGTGTCCAAAGATGGATACTGGATGGGGTGCTCATTCAGAGGGTCAGTGCAGACTCGATGGGCTGAATGGCCTCCTTCTGCAATGTCGTAATTCTATGGTTCTAACCCTGGCACCAGGTTGGGAATAGAGCCTTTGGGAATCACGCCTTTAGCTGCAGGCAACAGTGTCTAACTATACCGACCCCTACTACAATTCCATTCCTTTTTATTCCCCCACTTTAATGATCCCCTACAGCACGGTGCAGTGGCCACATTGCTCCCTCCCCGTAATCCCTGCTATCACCCACACATGCTGTAGGAACATGGACAATTCAGCAACTGGTGCTCCTCCAGCTCTGGGTCACTGTCCGTGTGGAGTTTGCACATTCTCCCCGTGTCTGCATGGGTCTCACCCCCACAACCCAAAGGTGTGAAGGGTAGGTGGATTGGCCACGCTAAATTGCCCCTTAATTGGAAAAATTAATATTAAAAAAAACGCTGAGCTGATTTTCCTCATGTTGCAGACACGACAGATGTGGTTGCCATGGATCACACAGGTGTCTATCATCTCCCTCATACTCCAGCTGCAACACACCACCTTTATTTTATTTTCTGCCACCTTTATTTAATCTTAATTTCGCTAATTAGGTATCCAATTTCGAATAGCATTCAATGATTATCCACAGTTATACCGTGGAGTTTAACTAGTCACGCAATTAATTTAATTTAAAGCTTCTATCACCCCAGTCCCACTAAGCTACTGCCCCAATTTACAGCGGAAACAAAAGTTAAAACTTACCAACACCCGCCTGCTCCTCTGGGCTTCCGCTCTCCAGTTCACTCTCCTGGACCACTCGATTTTGAAAAGGCCGAAACAGCACCTCTTCCCTCACTACCTAATTCCCTCAATTAGCAAACTCCTGGATTTAAGCACTCAGTCTCAAATTGCCACTTCTGTGTGCTGCTCTCTCTCCTGTATTTATAATAGTGTAGATTCCAGTGAGCTGAGTCAGCCACTGCTAGCCAGGGAACCAGTTCAAACTAGTTGCCTAATTAATTAATTGTGGCTGCCTCTATTAGTGAGCTTGTTTAACATTAAAACTGAAAAGAAATCCCTACATTGTTGAGTGTGTTACTCATAGAATTTACTCATAGAATTTACAGTGCAGAAGGAGGCCATTCGGCCCATCGAGTCTGCATCAGCTCTTGGAAAGAGCACCCTACCCAAGCCCCCACCCCCACCCTATCCCCATAACCCAGTAACCCCACCCAACACTAAGGGCAATTTTGGACACTAAGGGAAATTTATCATGGCCAATCCACCTAACCCACACATCTTTGGACTGTGGGAGGAAACCGGAGCACCCGTAGGAAACCCACGCAGACACGGGGAGGATGTGCAGACTCCGCAGACAGTGACCCAAGCCGGGAATCGAACCTGGGACCCTGGAGCTGTGAAGCAATTGTGCTATCCACAATGCTACCGTGCTGTTCAACCATTCAAATCGATGCTGGCCCATCATCTACCTCAACATCACTTTCCCACACTGTCCTCATGTCCCCTGATGCCATTATCCTGAAATCTATCGATTTCTGCCTTAAACATGTTCAATGATTCAGCTTCCAAAGATTCCCCAGCCTCCGAGTGAAGAAATTCCTCCTCATCTCAATATTTAGGAATGGACAATAAATGCAGGGCGAGCCAGCGATGCCCAGGGCCCATAAAATTAATTTATAAAATGGCGTGCTCCTTCTTCGGAGACTGTGGCCGGAATTCTCCATTCCGGAGTCTGAATTCTACCACCAGCAGAGAATTGGGACTGTATCCTGTGGTGCTAGGAGAATTCAGATCGGTTGCCCATGGAAATCTGTGCATAATGCTGAACAAGCGGGTTCCTGCAGTTGCTGGGGGCGGGGTGCCTATCCCAGCATCCAGAGACAGACTCTTTCCCCCCCCCACACACACACACATATGGCAAATGTTACCCCCTCCCCCCCCTTCCGCCCCTGCTGACAAGGAGAGGCATCCAACGCCCCCCCCCTCTCTCACCACCACGGGAAGAATGGGTGAGCTATGCCCACACTACGCATACATGAGGGTGACCTGACTCCCCCACTTGATCCACTCATCCCCGCTCTTCAGCTACCTCCCCCAGACCCTGTCTTCAGTACCCCCCTGCAGTCTCCCACCCCTCGCATTTCCAACAGTGCACTGCCACCTGGTACCATGTTACTAACAGCCTAGCAGTGACTCACTAGCCTTGCACAATGAGCCTGAGATGTGCCCCTCTGCCCCTGCCAGGCTGCAGAGTGAGGGGCGCCCCAAGGGTCTTTGTGGTTGGGTGAGCTCAGGCTGTGGGTAAGGGGTTGACCCCGGGATGGGAATCCCGTGTCTGGATCCCCTTGCAGCCCTGGGCAACCTGGAGACCACTCTTGGCATGGTGATCTCAGGCAGCCCTCTGTTCAAGATCTTCATCCTGGTTTGACCTGTTTAAATCTGAAGTGGCCTCCTCCCTCTGGACTGCTCTGCCTGAGAGCTGATGAACAGAGCAGACAGTTCAGTGAAGATGCAAGCCAGGAATACTTTCCCTTTCCTCACATCTTCTCCCTCAGCCTTATGCTTTGGAAACTGCTGCCTTTCTAAGTAACAGAGCATTCCCAGAAAGCCCACAACACTTGAAGTCTTGAAATCCCCTGAAATCCTTTGAAATGCGAAGCATTCATTCAATTTCACAGTGCAGTACTTTTAACTTCCCTTTGATTGACAGCTTAATGGTTTAAACACAGCTGCCAGGAGGTTTGTTTATTTATCAGTCTCTTCACGCTTGAATGCCTCTGAGGTTCCCCCATTGTTTGTAAACATTCTTGTTATGATTGACAGCTGCTGACCACTTCAACAATGCTGATTGCTTTCCACGATTAGAAAAGAGAAAGTGAAACCACTCAGCTGCGTTTAAGCAGTTTGCACATTCCCGCCAGCAGGAATACCGCAATGAGTTTGGGTGGGATTGGGTGGGATGTGAGGTGGGTTTGGGTGGGATGTGGGTGGGATTTGAGGTGGGTTTGGGTGGGATGTGAGGTGGGATGCGGGTGGGATGTGAGGTGGGTTTGAGTGGGATGTGAGGTGGGTTTGGGTGGGATGTGGGTGGGATTTGAGGTGGGTTTGGGTGGGATATGGGTGGGTTTGGGTGGGATGCGGGTGGGATGTGAGGTGGGTTTGGGTGGGATATGGGTGGGGTGTGAGGTGGGTTTGGGTGAGATGTGACTGGGATGTGAGGTGGGTTTGGGTGGGATGTGAACATAGAACATAGAACATTACAGCGCAGTACAGGCCCTTCGGCCCTCGATGTTGCGCCGACCTGTAAAACCACTCTAAAGCCCATCTACACTATTCCCTTATTGTCCATATGTCTATCCAATGACCATTTGAATGCCCTTAGTGTTGGCGAGTCCACTACTGTTGCACGCAGGGCATTCCACGCCCTTACTACTCTCTGAGTAAAGAACCTACCTCTGACATCTGTCCTATATCTATCTCCCCTCAATTTAAAGCTATGTCCCCTCGTGCTAGACATCACCATCCGAGGAAAAAGGCTCTCACTGTCCACCCTATCTAATCCTCTGATCATCTTGTATGCCTCAATTAAGTCACCTCTTAACCTTCTTCTCTCTATCGAAAACAGCCTCAAGTCCCTCAGCCTTCCCTCATAAGATCTTCCCTCCATACCAGGCAACATTCTGGTAAATCTCCTCTGCACCCTTTCCAATGCTTCCACATCCTTCCTATAATGCGGCGACCAGAATTGCACGCAATACTCCAAATGCGGCCGCACCAGAGTTTTGTACAGCTGCAACATGACCTCATGGCTCCGAAACTCAATCCCTCTACCAATAAAAGCTAACACACCGTACGCCTTTTTAACAACCCTCTCAACCTGGGTGGCACCTTTCAGGGATCTATGTACATGGACACCGAGATCTCTCTGCTCATCCACACTACCAAGAATCTTACCATTAGCCCAGTACTCTGTCTTCCTGTTATTCCTTCCAAAATGAATCACCTCACACTTTTCTGCATTAAAATCCATTTGCCACCTCTCAGCCCAGCGCTGCAGCTTATCTGTGTCCCTCTGTAACGTGTAACATCCTTCCGCACTGTCCACAACTCTACCGACTTTAGTGTCATCTGCAAATTTACTCACCCATCCTTCTACGCCCTCCTCCAGGTCATTTATAAAAATGACAAATAGCAGTGGCCCCAAAACAGATCCTTGTGGTACACCACTAGTAACTGGACTCCAGTCTGAACATTTCCCATCAACCACCTCCCTTTAGAACATAGAACATAGAACAATACAGCGCAGTACAGGCCCTTCGGCCCACGATGTTGCACCGACATGGGAAGTCAAAAAACAAAAGCCATCTAACCTACACTATGCCATTATCATCCATATGCTTATCCAATAAATGTTTAAATGCCCTCAATGTTGGCAAGTTCACTACTGTTGCAGGTAGGGCATTCCACGGCCTCACCACTCTTTGCGTAAAGAACCTACCTCTGACCTCTGTCCTATATCTATTACCCCTCAGTTTAAGGCTATGTCCCCTCGTGCCAGCCAATTCCATCCGCGGGAGAAGGCTCTCACTGTCCACCCTATCTAACCCCCTGATCATTTTGTATGCCTCTATTAAGTCTCCTCTTAACCTTCTTCTCTCTAACGAATACAACCTCAAGTCCATCAGCCTTTCCTCATAAGATTTTCCCTCCATACCAGGCAACATCCTGGTAAATC
Source organism: Scyliorhinus torazame (assembly GCF_047496885.1). Classification (NCBI taxonomy): domain Eukaryota; kingdom Metazoa; phylum Chordata; class Chondrichthyes; order Carcharhiniformes; family Scyliorhinidae; genus Scyliorhinus; species Scyliorhinus torazame. Next base: position 39,588,668 of record NC_092725.1, read on the forward strand.
TCCTCTGCACCCGTTCCAAAGCTTCCACGTCCTTCCTATAATGAGGTGACCAGAACTGTACGCAATACTCCAAATGCGGCCGTACCAGAGTTTTGTACAGCTGCAACAAGACCTCATGACTCCGGAACTCAATCCCTCTACCAATAAAGGCCAACACTCCATAGGCCTTCTTCACAACCCTATCAAACTGGGTGGCAACTTTCAGGGATCTATGTACATGGACACCGAGATCCCTCTGCTCATCCACACTTCCAAGAACTTTACCATTAGCCAAATATTCCGCATTCCTGTTATTCCTTCCAAAGTGAATCACCTCACACTTCTCTACATTAAACTCCATTTGCCACCTCTCAGCCCAGCTCTGCAGCTTATCTATGTCCCTCTGTAACCTGCAACATCCTTCCGCACTGTCAATAACACCACCGACTTTAGTGTTGTCTGCAAATTTACTCACCCACCCTTCTGCGCCCTCCTCGAGGTCATTTATAAAAATGACAAACAGCAACGGCCCCAGAACAGATCCTTGTGGTACGCCACTTGTAACTGAACTCCATTCTGAACATTTCCCATCAACCACCACCCTCTGTCTTCTTTCAGCTAGCCAATTTCTTTTTTTTTTAATTAAATATTTTATTGAAAATTTTTGGTCAACCAACACAGTACATTGTGCATCCTTTACACAATATTATAACAACACAAATAACAATGACCTATTTTATAAACAAAAAATGAATAAATAATAAATAACAAAAATGAAAACTAGCCCTAATTGGCAACTGCCTTGTCACAAGTTACACTCTCCAAAAATATAATTTAACAGTCCAATATATAATTATCTGTAGCAACGACCTATACATACTATACAGTATATATTAACAACCCTGAGAGTCCTTCTGGTTCCTCCTCCGGCCCCCCCCCCCCCCCCCCACCCTCCCCCCCCCCCCCCCCCCCCCCCCCCCCCCCCCCCCCGCCCCCCGATCCTGGGCTGCTGCTGCTGCCTTCTTTTTCCCATGCCGTCTATCTTTCTGCGAGGTATTCGACGAACGGTTGCCACCGCCTGGTGAACCCTTGAGCCGACCCCCTTAGGACGAACTTAATCCGCTCTAGCTTTATAAACCCCGCCATGTCATTTATCCAGGTCTCCACCCCCGGGGGCTTGGCTTCTTTCCACATTAGCAATATCCTGCGCCGGGCTACTAGGGACGCAAAGGCCAAAACATCGGCCTCTCTCGCCTCCTGCACTCCCGGCTCTTGTGCAACCCCAAATATAGCCAACCCCCAGCTTGGTTCGACCCGGACTCCTACTACTTTTGAAAGCACCTTTGTCACCCCCATCCAAAACCCCTGTAGTGCCGGGCATGACCAAAACATATGGGTATGATTCGCTGGGCTTCTCGAGCACCTCGCACACCTATCCTCCACCCCAAAAAATTTACTGAGCCGTGCTCCAGTCATATGTGCCCTGTGTAATACCTTAAACTGAATCAGGCTTAGCCTGGCACACGAGGACGACGAGTTTACCCTGCTGAGGGCATCTGCCCACAGCCCCTCCTCGATCTCCTCCCCCAGCTCTTCTTCCCATTTCCCTTTTAGTTCATCTACCATAGTCTCCCCTTCGTCCCTCATTTCCCTATATATATCTGACACCTTACCATCCCCCACCCATGTCTTTGAGATCACTCTGTCCTGCACCTCTTGTGTCGGGAGCTGCGGGAATTCCCTCACCTGTTGCCTCGCAAAAGCCCTCAGTTGCATATACCTGAATGCATTCCCTTGGGGCAACCCATATTTCTCGGTCAGCGCTCCCAGACTCGCGAACTCCCCATCCACAAACAGATCTTTCACTTGCGTTATTCCTGCTCTTTGCCACATTCCATATCCCCCATCCATTCCCCCCGGGGCAAACCTATGGTTGTTTCTTATCGGGGACCCCCCCAAGGCTCCAGTCTTTCCCCTATGCCGTCTCCACTGTCCCCAAATCTTCAGTGTAGCCACCACCACCGGGCTTGTGGTGTAGTTCCTCGGTGAGAACGGCAATGGGGCTGTCACCATAGCCTGTAGGCTAGTCCCCCTACAGGACGCCCTCTCTAATCTCTTCCACGCCGCTCCCTCCTCCTCTCCCATCCACTTACTCACCATTGAAATATTAGCGGCCCAATAATACTCACTTAGGCTCGGTAGTGCCAGCCCTCCCCTATCCCTGCTACGCTGTAAGAATCCCTTCCTCACTCTCGGGGTCTTCCCGGCCCACACAAAACCCATGATGCTCTTTTCAATCCTTTTAAAAAAAGCCTTCGTAATCACCACCGGGAGGCACTGAAACACAAAGAGGAATCTCGGGAGGACCACCATCTTAACCGCCTGCACCCTCCCTGCCATTGACAGGGATACCATATCCCATCTCTTGAAATCCTCCTCCATCTGTTTCACCAACCGCGTTAAATTTAACCTATGCAATGTGCCCCAATTCTTAGCTATCTGGATCCCCAGGTAACGAAAGTCCCTTGTTACCTTCCTCAACGGTAGGTCCTCTATTTCTCTACTCTGCTCCCCTGGATGCACCACAAACAACTCACTTTTTCCCATGTTCAATTTATACCCTGAAAAATCCCCAAACTCCCCAAGTATCCGCATTATTTCTGGCATCCCCTCCGCCGGGTCCGCCACGTATAGTAGCAAATCGTCCGCATACAAAGATACCCGGTGCTCTTCTCCCCTAAGTACTCCCCTCCACTTCTTGGAACCCCTCAACGCTATCGCCAGGGGCTCAATCGCCAGTGCAAACAATAATGGGGACAGAGGGCATCCCTGCCTTGTCCCTCTATGGAGCCGAAAATATGCAGATCCCCGTCCATTCGTGACCACGCTCGCCACTGGGGCCCTATACAACAGCTGCACCCATCTAACATACCCCTCTCCAAAACCAAATCTCCTCAACACCTCCCACAAATAATCCCACTCCACTCTATCAAATGCTTTCTCGGCATCCATCGCCACTACTATCTCCGTTTCTCCCTCTGGTGGGGCCATCATCATTACCCCTAACAACCTCCTTATATTCGTGTTCAGCTGTCTCCCCTTCACAAACCCAGTTTGGTCCTCGTGGACCACCCCCGGGACACATTCCTCTATTCTCATTGCCATTACCTTGGCCAGGACCTTGGCATCTACATTTAGGAGGGAAATAGGTCTATAGGACCCGCATTGTAGCGGGGCCTTTTCCTTCTTTAAGAGAAGCGATATCGTTGCTTCAGACATAGTCGGGGGCAGTTGTCCCCTTTCCTTTGCCTCATTAAAGGTCCTCGTCAGTACCGGGGCGAGCAAGTCCACATATTTTCTATAGAATTCGACTGGGAATCCATCCGGTCCCGGGGCCTTTCCCGCCTGCATGCTCCTAATTCCTTTCACCACTTCTTCTACCTCGATCTGTGCTCCCAGTCCCACCCTTTCCTGCTCTTCCACCTTGGGAAATTCCAGCCGATCCAAGAAGCCCATCATTCTCTCCCTCCCATCCGGGGGTTGAGCTTCATATAATTTTTTATAAAATGTCTTGAACACTCCATTCACTCTCTCCGCTCCCCGCTCCATCTCTCCTTCCTCATCCCTCACTCCCCCTATTTCCCTCGCTGCTCCCCTTTTCCTCAATTGGTGTGCCAGCAACCTGCCTTCTCCCCATATTCGTACTGTACACCCTGTGCCTTCCTCCATTGTGCCTCTGCAGTGCCTGTAGTCAGCAAGTCAAATTCTACATGTAGCCTTTGCCTTTCCCTGTACAGTCCCTCCTCCGGTGCTTCCGCATATTGTCTGTCCACCCTCAAAAGTTCTTGCAGCAACCGCTCCCGTTCCTTACTCTCCTGCTTCCCTTTATGTGCCCTTATTGATATCAGCTCCCCTCTAACCACCGCCTTCAACGCCTCCCAGACCACTCCCACCTGGACCTCCCCATTATCATTGAGTTCCAAGTACTTTTCAATGCACCCCCTCACCCTTAGACACACCCCCTCATCTGCCATTAGTCCCATGTCCATTCCCCAGGGTGGGCGCCCTCCTGTTTCCTCCCCTATATCCAAGTCCACCCAGTGTGGAGCGTGATCCGAAATGGCTATAGCCGTATACTCCGTTCCCCTCACCTTCGGGATCAATGCCCTACCCAGCACAAAAAAGTCTATTCGCGAGTAGACTTTATGGACATAGGAGAAAAACGAGAACTCCTTACTCCTAGGTCTGCTAAATCTCCACGGGTCTACACCTCCCATCTGCTCCATAAAATCTTTAAGTACCTTGGCTGCTGCCGGCCTCCTTCCAGTCCTGGACTTCGACCTATCCAGCCCTGGTTCCAACACCGTATTAAAATCTCCCCCCATTATCAGCTTTCCCATCTCTAGGTCCGGAATGCGTCCTAGCATCCGCCTCATAAAATTGGCATCATCCCAGTTCGGGGCATATACGTTTACCAAAACCACCGTCTCCCCCTGTAGTTTGCCACTCACCATCACGTATCTGCCCCCGTTATCCGCCACGATAGTCTTTGCCTCGAACATTACCCGCTTCCCCACTAATATAGCCACCCCCCTGTTTTTCGCATCTAGCCCCGAATGGAACACCTGCCCCACCCATCCTTTGCGTAGCCTAACCTGGTCTATCAGTTTCAGGTGCGTTTCCTGTAACATAACCACACCTGCCTTAAGTTTCTTAAGGTGTGCGAGTACCCGTGCCCTCTTTATCGGCCCGTTCAGCCCTCTCACGTTCCACGTGATCAGCCGAGTTGGGGGGCTTCCTACCCCCCCCCTTGTCGATTAGCCATCACCTTTTTCCAGCTCCTCACCCGGTTCCCACGCAGCTGTATCTCCCCCAGGCGGTGCCCCCCCGCCCATCCTCTCCCATACCAGCTCCCCCCTCTCCCCAGCAGCAGCAACCCAGTAATTCCCCCCTCCCACCCCCCCCGCTAGATCCCCCGCTAGCGTAATTACTCCCCCCATGTTGCTCCCAGAAGTCAGCAAACTCTGGCTGACCTCGGCTTCCCCCCGTGACCTCGGCTCGCACCGTGCGACGCCCCCTCCTTCCTGCTTCTCTATTCCCGCCATGATTATCATAGCGCGGGAACCAAGCCCGCGCTTCTCCCTTGGCCCCGCCCCCAATGGCCAACGCCCCATCTCCTCCACCTCCCCTCCTCCCCCCATCACCACCTGTGGGAGAGAGAAAAGTTACCACATCGCAGGATTAGTACATAAAACCCCTCTTTGCCCCCCACATTCGCCCCACCACTTTGTTCGAACGTTCTTTTTAATAACCCGCTCATTCCAGTTTTTCTTCCACAATAAAAGTCCACGCTTCATCCGCCGTCTCAAAGTAGTGGTGCCTCCCTCGATATGTGACCCACAGTCTTGCCGGTTGCAGCATTCCAAATTTTATCTTCTTTTTATGAAGCACCGCCTTGGCCCGATTAAAGCTCGCCCTCCTTCTCGCCACCTCCGCACTCCAGTCTTGATAAACGCGGATCACCGCGTTCTCCCATTTACTGCTCCGAGTTTTCTTCGTCCATCTAAGGACCATTTCTCTATCCTTAAAACGGAGGAATCTCACCACTATGGCTCTGGGAATTTCTCCTGCTCTCGGTCCTCGTGCCATCACTCGGTATGCTCCCTCCACCTCCAACGGACCCGCCGGGGCCTCCGCTCCCATTAACGAGTGCAGCATCGTGCTCACATATGCCCCGACGTCCGCTCCCTCCACACCTTCAGGAAGACCAAGAATCCTCAGGTTGTTCCTCCTTGCGTTGTTTTCCAGTGCCTCCAACCTTTCCACACATCGTTTCTGATGTGCCTCCTGCGTCTCCGTCTTCACCACCAGGCCCTGTATATCGTCCTCATTCTCGGCTGCCTTTGCCTTCACGACCCGAAGCTCCCGCTCCTGGGTCTTTTGTTCCTCCTTTAGCCCTTCGATCGCCTGTAGTATCGGGGCCAACAGCTCTTTCTTCATTTCCTTTTTGATCTCTTCCACACAGCATTTCAAGAACTCTTGTTGTTCAGGGCCCCATGTTAAACTGCCACCTTCCGACGCCATCTTGGTTTTTGCTTGCCTTCCTTGCCGTTGTTCTAAAGGATCCACTGCAATCTGGCCACTCTCTCCTCCTTTTTCCATCCGTATCCAGGGGGGATTCCCTTCTGGTTTACCGCACAGTGTTTTTAGCCGTCAAAATTGCCGTTGGGGCTCCTATCAAGAGCCCAAAAGTCCGTTTCACAGGGAGCTGCCGAAACGTGCGACTCAGCTGGTCATCGCCGCACCCGGAAGTCCAGCTAGCCAATTTCTGATCCACATCTCTAAATCACCCTCAATCCCCAGCCTCCGTATTTTCTGCAATAGCCTACCGTGGGGAACCTTATCAAACGCTTTACTGAAATCCATATACACCACATCAACTACTCTACCCTCGTCTACCTGTTCAGCCACCTTCTCAAAGAACTCGATAAGGTTTGTGAGGCATGACCTACCCTTCACAAAGCCATGCTGACTATCCCTGATCATATTATTCCCATCTAGATGATTATAAATCTTGTCTCTTATAATCCCCTCCAAGACTTTACCCACAACAGACGTGAGGCTCACCGGTCAATAGTTGCCGGGGTTGTCCCTGCTCCCCTTCTTGAACAAAGGGACCACATTTGCTATCCTCCAGTCCTCTGGCACTATTCCTGTAGGCAATGATGACATAAAAATCAAAGCCAAAGGCTCAGCAATCTCTTCCCTGGCTTCCCAGAGAATCCGAGGATAAATCCCATCAGGCCCCGGGGACTTATCTATTTTCAGCCTGTCCAGAATTGCCAACACCTCTTCCCTAAGTACCTCAATGCCATCTATTCTAATAGCCTGGGTCTCAACATTCTCCTCCACAACATTCTCTTTTTCCTGAGTGAATACTGATGAAAAATATTCATTTAGTATCTCGCCTATCTCTTTAGACTCCACACACAACTTCCCATCCCTGTCCTTGACTGGTCCTACTCTGTCCCTAGTCATTCTTTTATTCCTGACATACCGATAGAAAGCTTTTGGGTTTTCCTTGATCCTACCTGCCAAATACTTCTCATGTCCCCTCCTTGCTCGTCTTAGCTCTCTCTTTAGATCCTTCCTCGCTACCTTGTAACTATCAAGCGCCCCAACTGAAACTTCACACCTCATCTTCACATAGGCCTCCCTCTTCCTCTTCACAAGAGATTCCACTTCTTTGGTAAACCACGGTTCCCTCGCTCTACGCCTTCCTCCCTGCCTGACCGGTACATACTTATCAAGAACACGCAGTAGCTGTTCCTTGAACAAACTCCACATATCCAGTGTGCCCAAGACTTGCAGCCTACTTCTCCAACCTACCCCCCCCCCAAGTCATGTCTAATGGCATCATAATTGCCCTTCCCCCAGCTATAACTCTTGCCCTGCGGGGTATACTTATCCCTTTCCATCATTAACGTAAATGTCTCCGAATTGTGGTCACTGTCCCCAAAGTGCTCACCTACCTCCAAATCTAACACCTGGCCTGGTTCATTACCCAAAACCTTTGTCTTCTTCCAGCTTGCCAATTTCTGATCCAAACTGCTAAATCACCCTGAATCACATGCCTCTGTATTTTCTGCAGTAGCCTACCATGGGGAACCTTATCAAACACTTTACTGAAATCCATATACACCACATCAACTGCTTTACCCTCATCCACCTGTTCGGTCACCTTCTCAAAGAACTCAATAAGGTTTGTGAGGCATGACCTCCCCTTCACAAAACCGTGTTGACTAATTCTAATCAAATTATTCCTTTCCAGATGATTATACATCCTATCTCTTATAAACCTTTCCAAGACTTTGCCCACAACAGAAGTAAGGCTCACTGGTCTATAGTTACCGGGGTTGTCTCTATTCCCCTTCTTGAACAAGGGGACAACATTTGCTATCCTCCAGTCTTCTGGCACTATTCCTGTAGACAAAGATGACTAAAAGATCAAAGCCAAAGGCTCAGCAATGTCCTCCCTAGCTTCCCAGAGAATCCTAGGATAAATCCCATCCGGCCCAGGGGACTTATCTATTTTCACACTTTCCAGAATTGCTAACACCTCCTCCTTATGAACCTCAAGCCCTTCTAGTCTAGTAGCCTGAATCTCAGTATTCTCCTCGACAACATTGTCTTTTTCCTGTCTGAATACTGATGAAAAATATTGATTTAGCACCTCTCCTATCTCCTCGGACTCCACGCACAACTTCCCACTACTGTCCTTGACTGGCCCTACTCTTACCCTAGTCATTCTTCTATTCCTGACAGATCTATAGAAAGCTTTAGGCTTATCCTTGATCCTACCTGCCAAGGACTTCTCATGTCCCCTCCTGGCTCTTCTTAGCTCTCTCTTTAGGTCCTTGCTGGCTAACTTGTAACTCTCAAGCGCCCTAACTGAATCTTCATGTCTCATCTTTACATAAGCCTCCTTCTTCCTCTTGACAAGTGATTCAACTACTTTAGTAAACAATGGTTCCCTCGCTCGACCACTTCCTCCCTGCCTGACCGGTACGTACTTATCAAGAACACGCAGTAGCTGTTCCTTGAACAAGCTCCACATTTCCATTGTGTCCACCCCCTGCAGTTTTCCTCTCCATCCGATGCATCCTAAGTCTTGCCTCATCGCATCATAATTGCCTTTCCCCCAGATATAGAACATAGAACATAGAACGATACAGCGCAGTACAGGCCCTTCGGCCCACGATGTTGCACTGAAACAAAAGCCATCTAACCTACACTATGCCATTATCATCCATATGTTTATCCAATAAACTTTTAAATGCCCTCAATGTTGGTGAGTTCACTACTGTTGCAGGTAGGGCATTCCACGGCCTCACTACTCTTTGCGTAAAGAACCTACCTCTGACCTCTGTCCTATATCTATTACCCCTCAGTTTAAAGCTATGCCCCCTCGTGCCAGCCATTTCCATCCGCGGGAGAAGGCTCTCACTGTCCACCCTATCCAACCCCCTGATCATTTTGTATGCCTCTATTAAGTCTCCTCTTAACCTTCTTCTCTCCAACGAAAACAACCTCAAGTCCATCAGCCTTTTCTCATAAGATTTTTCCTCCATACCAGGCAACACCCTGGTAAATCTCCTCTGCACCCACTCCAAAGCCTCCACGTCCTTCCTATAATGCGGTGACCAGAACTGTACGCAATACTCCAAATGCGGCCGTACCAGAGTTCTGTACAGCTGCAACATGACCTCCTGACTCCGGTGGGATTGGGTGGGATGGGAGGTGGGATTGGCTGGGATGGGAGGTGGGATTGGCTGGGATGGGAGGTGGGTTTGGGTGGATGGTAGTTGGGATTGGCTGGGATGGGAGTTGGGATTGGCTGGGATGGGAGTTGGGATTGGCTGGGATGAGAGGTGGGATTGGCTGGGATGGGAGGTGCGATGGGATGGGAGGTGGGATTGGCTGGGATGGGAGGTGGGTTTGGGTGGGATGGGTGTTGGGATTGGCTGGGATGGGAGTTGGGATTGGCTGCGATGGGAGGTGGGATGGGAGGTGGGATTGGCTGGGATGGGAGATGGGTTTGGTTGGGATGGGAGGTGGGATTGGCTGGGATGGGAGGTGGGATTGGCTGGGATGGGCGGTGTGTTTGGGTGGGAAGGGAGGTGGGTTTGGGTGGAATGGGAGTTGGGATTGGCTGGGATGGGAGGTGGGATTGGCTGGGATGGGAGGTGGGTTTGGGTGGGATGGGAGGTGGGATTGGCTGGGATGGGAGATGGGTTTGGTTGGGATGGGAGGTGGGATTGGCTGGGATGGGAGGTGGGATTGGCTGGGATGGGCGGTGTGTTTGGGTGGGAAGGGAGGTGGGTTTGGGTGGAATGGGAGTTGGGATTGGCTGGGATGGGAGGTGGGATTGGCTGGGATGGGAGGTGGGGTGGGAGGTGGGATTGGCTGGGATGGGAGATGGGTTTGGTTGGGATGGGAGGTGGGATTGGCTGGGATGGGAGGTGGGATTGGCTGGGATGGGCGGTGTGTTTGGGTGGGAAGGGAGGTGGGTTTGGGTGGAATGGGAGTTGGGATTGGCTGGGATGGGAGTTGGGTTTGGCTAGGATGGGAGGTGGGTTTGGGTGGGATGGGAGTTGGGATTGGCTGGGATTGGAGGTGGGATTGGCTGGGATGGGAGGTGGGATTGTATTTCTCCAACCTGATGACTCCCACAATCTCAGTGCTCACTTTCTCTTCCTGCTCCAGACGTCCTGCACAGAAATGTCCGGTCCTCAGAGCAGATCAGTCATCGCATTCAGCCCTCGCTGGAACCATTGCAGCGATTGCTTCGTTCCCCAGCCGAGATCCAGCATCGCCTGTCTCCGGAAACCGAACGGGAAAACTCCCGGAGCCTCATGCATACATCCGAGAGGAATCTCACCCCCAGATCTCAGGCGGAAAATACGCACAGCTCATCGCCTGATATCGAGCAAAGACTGTCCATTTCTCCAGTCGATGAGAACCATTGTCCACCAGGCACAGACTCCATGTTACAAGCTCATCGGACAAACGGTTTGCCAAAGGATAGCCCCCGTGTCATCCAATTAATAAACACTTCGATGATGAACCCGCTCATCCTCAACAGCCGACAGCCAACTGACTTCAGACCACGGATGGCAGAGCAGAATCCGCACAAGGACAAGCCCCTAAACCTCTCCCGGGAGGAACTGTTATACAGGAATCAGATGATGGTCCCCATACCAGCCCAGGACGAGACCCTCACACCTATTGGGAGAATTGCAGGTTGGTAAAAATATCCAGCCAGGGGGGCAGCAACCTCCAGCCACGGGGGATAAGGGGAATATCTTGGATCAGCTCATTGAGTTCAGGGATTTCACGGGTGAAGGGTCTTTACCCACACACATCCGGTAACGGTATCCATGCCAGTGCGGTTCACAGACTCAGGCAACACAGTCCTAAATCAGTATCAACGGCCAGCAGCTAAAACACAGTGACGGGCACTCAGAAAACCGCAGTCTCGCTCAGCCTGGTACATGTGGACAGCTGGCAGGACAGCTGATATGAGTTAATTCCGCATTGGCGTCAAAAAGACCCCTGCATTCTGACCATTCTGGGAGGGCAAGAAACTTGTCAGAATAACCCCAGGATCATCTCTCTGGGCTGTGTTATTGAGGTTTCTCTGGGTCTCTCTCTCGCTGGGCAGTGTTGTTGAGGATTCTCTGGGTCTCTCGCTGGGCAATGTTGTTGAGGATTCTCTGGGTCTCTCCCTGGGCAGTGTTGTTGAGGATTCTCTGGGTCTCTCTCTGGGCAGTGTTGTTGAGGATTCTCTGGGTCTCTCTCTCTGGGCAGTGTTGTTGAGGATTCTCTGGGTCTCTCTCTCTCTGGGCAGTATTGTTGAGGATTCTCTGGGTCTCTCTCTGGGCAGTGTTGTTGAGGATTCTCTGGGTCTCTCTCTGGGCAGTGTTGTTGAGGATTCTCTGGGTCTCTCTCTCTATCTGGGCAGTGTTGTTGAGGATTCTCTGGGTCTCTCTCTGGGCCGTGTTGTTGAGGATTCTCTGGGTCTCTCTCTCTCTGGGCAGTGTTGTTGAGGATTCTCTGGGTCTCTCTGGGCAGTGTTGTTGAGGATTCTCTGGGTCTCTCTGGGCAGTGTTGTTGAGGATTCTCTGGGTCTCTCTCTGGGCAGTGTTGTTGAGGATTCTCTGGGTCTCTCTCTCTGGGCAGTGTTGTTGAGGATTCTCTGGGTCTCTCTCTCTGGGCAGTGTTGTTGAGGATTCTCTGGGTCTCTCTCTCTCTGGGCAGTGTTGTTGAGGATTCTCTGGGTCTCTCTCTGGGCAGTGTTGTTGAGGGTTCTCTGGGTCTCTCTCTCTCTGGGCAGTGTTGTTGTGGATTCTCTGGGTCTCTCCCTGGGCAGTGTTGTTGAGGATTCTCTGGGTCTCTCTCTGGGCAGTGTTGTTGAAGATTCTCTGGGGCTCTCTCTCTCTCTGGGCAGTGTTGTTGAGGATTCTCTGGGTCTCTCTCTGGGCAGTGTTGTTGAGGATTCTCTGGGTCTCTCTCTGGGCAGTGTTGTTGAGGATTCTCTGGGTCTCTCTCTCTCTGGGCAGTGTTGTTGAGGATTCTCTGGGTCTCTCTCTGGGCAGTGTTGTTGAGGATTCTCTGGGTCTCTCTCTCTCTGGGCAGTGTTGTTAAGGATTCTCTGGGTCTCTCTGGGCAGTGTTGTTGAGGATTCTCTGGTTCTCTCTGGGCAGTGTTGTTGAGGATTCTCTGGGTCTCTCTCTCTGGGCAGTGTTGTTGAGGATTCTCTGGGTCTCTCTCTCTGGGCAGTGTTGTTGAGGATTCTCTGGGTCTCTCTCTCTGGGCAGTGTTGTTGAGGATTCTCTGGGCCTCTCTCTCTGGGCAGTGTTGTTGAGGATTCTCTGGGTCTCTCGGTCTGGGCAGTGTTGTTGAGGATTCTCTGGGTCTCTCTCTCTCTCGGCAGTGTTGTTGAGGATCCTCTGGGTCTCTCTCTCTGGGCAGTGTTGTTGAGGATTCTCTGGGTCTCTCTCTCTGGGCAGTGTTGTTGAGGATTCTCTGGGTCTCTCTGGGCAGTGTTGTTGAGGATTCTCTGGGTCTCTCTGGGCAGTGTTGTTGAGGATTCTCTGGGTCTCTCTCTGGGCAGTGTTGTTGAGGATTCTCTGGGTCTCTCTGGGCAGTGTTGTTGAGGATTCTCTGGGTCTCTCCCTGGGCAGTATTGTTGAGGATTCTCTGGGTCTCTCTCTCTGGGCAGTGTTGTTGAGGATTCTCTGGGTCTCTCTCTGGGCAGTGTTGTTGAGGATTCTCTGGGTCTCTCTCTGGGCAGTGTTGTTGAGGATTCTCTGGGTCTCTCGGTCTGGGCAGTGTTGTTGAGGATTCTCTGGGTCTCTCTCTCTCTGGGCAGTGTTGTTGAGGATTCTCTGGGTCTCTCTCTCTCTGGGCAGTGTTGTTGAGGATTCTCTGGGTCTCTCTCTCTGGGCAGTGTTGTTGAGGATTCTCTGGGTCTCTCTCTGGGCAGTGTTGTTGAGGATTCTCTGGGTCTCACTCTCTGGGCAGTGTTGTTGAGGATTCTCTGGGCCTCTCTCTCTGGGCAGTGTTGTTGAGGATTCTCTGGGTCTCTCGGTCTGGGCAGTGTTGTTGAGGATTCTCTGGGTCTCTCTCTCTCTGGGCAGTGTTGTTGAGGATTCTCTGGGTCTCTCTCTCTGGGCAGTTTTGTTGAGGATTCTCTGTGTCTCTCTCTAGGCAGTGTTGTTGAGGATTCTCTGGGTCTCTCGGTCTGGGCAGTGTTGTTGAGGATTCTCTGGGTCTTTCTCTGGGCAGTGTTGTTGAGGATTCTCTGGGTCTCTCTCTGGGCAGTGTTGTTGAGGATTCTCTGTGTCTCTCGGTCTGGGCAGTGTTGTTGAGGATTCTCTGGGTCTCTCTCTGGGCAGTGTTGTTGAGGATTCTCTGGGTCTCTCTCTGTGGGCAGTGTTGTTGAGGATTCTCTGGGTCTCTCTCTCTCTGGGCAGTGTTGTTGAGGATTCTCTGGGTCTCACTCTCTGGGCAGTGTTGTTGAGGATTCTCTGGGTCTCTCTCTCTCTGGGCAGTGTTGTTGAGGATTCTCTGGGTCTCTCGGTCTGGGCAGTGTTGTTGAGGATTCTCTGGGTGTCTCTCTCAGGGCAGTGTTGTTGAGGTTCTCTTGGTCTCTCTGTGTGGGCAGTGTTGTTGAAGATTCTCTGTGTCTCTCTCTGGGCAGTGTTGTTGAGGATTCTCTGGGTCTCCCTCTGGGCAGTGTTGTTGAGGATTCTCTGGGTGTCTCTCTCAGGGCAGTGTTGTTGAGGTTCTCTCGGTCTCTCTGTGTGGGCAGTGTTGTTGAGGATTCTCTGGGTCTCTCTCTGGGCAGTGTTGTTGAGGATTCGCTGGGTCTCTCTCTCTGGTCAGTGTTGTTGAGGATTCTCTGGGTCTCTCTCTGGGCAGTGTTGTTGAGGATTCTCTGGGTCTCTCTCTCTGGGCAGTGTTGTTGAAGATTCTCTGTGTCTCTCTCTGGGCAGTGTTGTTGAGGATTCTCTGGGTCTCTCTCTCTGGGCAGTGTTGTTGTGGATTCTCTGGGTCTCTCTCTCTGGGCAGTGTTGTTGAGGATTCTCTGGGTTTCTCTCTGGGCAGTGTTGTTGAGGATTCTCTGGGTCTCTCTCTGGGCAGTGTTGTTGAGGATTCTCTGGGTCTCTCTCTGGGCAGTGTTGTTGAGGATTCTCTGGGTCTCTCTCTCTCTGCGCAGTGTTGTTGAGGATTCTCTGGGTCTCTCTCTGGGCAGTGTTGTTGAGGATTCTCTGGGTCTCTCTCTGGGCAGTGTTGTTGGGGATTCTCTGGGTCTCTCTCTCTCTGCGCAGTGTTGTTGAGGATTCTCTGGGTCTCTCTCTGGGCCGTGTTGTTGAGGATTCTCTGTGTCTCTCTCTCTCTGGGCAGCATTGTTGAGGATTCTCTGGGTCTCTCTGGGCAGTGTTGTTGAGGATTCTCTGGGTCTCTATGGGCAGTATTGTTGAGGATTCTCTGGGTCTCTCTCTGGGCAGTGTTGTTGAGGATTCTCTGGGTCTCTCTCTCTCTGGGCAGTGTAGTTGAGGATTCTCTGTGTCTCTCTCTCTCTGGGCAGCATTGTTGAGGATTCTCTGGGTCTCTCTCTCTCTGGGCAGTGTTGTTGAGGATTCTCTGGGTCTCTCTCTCTCTGGGCAGTGTTGTTGAGGATTCTCTGGGTCTCTCTCTCTGGGCAGTGTTGTTGAGGATTCTCTGGGTCTCTCTCTCTGGGCAGTGTTGTTGAGGATTCTCTGGGTCTCTCTCTCTCTGGGCAGTATTGTTGAGGATTCTTTTGGTCTCTCTCTGGGCAATGTTGTTGAGGATTCTCTGGGTCTCTCTCTGGGCAGTGTTGTTGAGGATTCTCTGGGTCTCTCTCTCTCTGGGCAGTGCTGTTGAGGATTCTCTGGGTCTCTCTCTGGGCCGTGTTGAGGATTCTCTGGGTCTCTCTCTCTCTGGGCAGTGTTGTTGAGGATTCTCTGGATCTCTCTGGGCAGTGTTGTTGAGGATTCTCTGTGTCTCTCTGGGCAGTGTTGTTGAGGATTCTCTGGGTCTCTCTCTGGGCAGTGTTGTTGAGGATTCTCTGGGTCTCTCTCTCTGGGCAGTGTTGTTGAGGATTCTCTGGGTCTCTCTCTCTCTGGGCAGTGTTGTTGAGGATTCTCTGGGTCTCTCTCTGGGCAGTGTTGTTGAGGATTCTCTGGGTCTCTCTCTCTCTGGGCAGTGTTGTTGAGGATTCTCTGGGTCTCTCTCTGGGCAGTGTTGTTGAGGATTCTCTGGGTCTCTCTCTGGGCAGTGGTGTTGAGGATTCTCTGGGTCTCTCTCTCTCTGGGCAGTGTTGTTTAGGATTCTCTGGGTCTCTCTGGGCAGTGTTGTTGAGGAATCTCTGGGTCTCTCTCTGGGCAGTGTTGTTGAGGATTCTCTGGGTCTCTCTCTCTGGGCAGTGTTGTTGAGGATTCTCTGGGTCTCTCTCTGGGCCGTGTTGTTGAGGATTCTCTGGGTCTCTCTCTGGGTCGTGTTGTTGAGGATTCTCTGGTTCTCTCTGGGCAGTGTTGTTGAGGATTCTCTGGGTCATTCTCTGGGCAGTGTTGTTGAGGATTCTCTGGGTCATTCTCTGGGCAGTGTTGTTGAGGATTCTCTGGGTCATTCTCTGGGCAGTGTTGTTGAGGATTCTCTGGGTCTCTCTCTCTGGGCCGTGTTGTTCAAGATTCTCTGGGTCTCTCTGGGCAGTGTTGTTGAGGATTCTCTGGGTCTCTCTCTGGGCAGTGTTGTTGAGGATTCTCTGGGTCTCTCTGGGCAGTGTTGTTGAGGATTCTCTGGGTCTCTCCCTGGGCAGTATTGTTGAGGATTCTCTGGGTCTCTCTCTGGGCAGTATTGTTGAGGATTCTCTGGGTCTCTCTCTCTGGGCCGTGTTGTTGAGGATTCTCTGGGTCTCTCTCTCTGGGCAGTGTTGTTGAGGATTCTGTGGGTCTCTATGGGCAGTATTGTTGAGGATTCTCTGGGTATCTCTCTGGGCAGTGTTGTTGAGGATTCTCTGGGTCTCTCTCTCTGGGCAGTGTTGTTGAGAATTCTCTGGGTCTCTCTGGGCAGTGTTGTTGAGGATTCTCTGGGTCATTCTCTGGGCAGTGTTGTTGAGGATTCTCTGGGTCTCTCTCTGGGCAGTGTTGTTGAGAATTCGCTGGGTCTCTCTCTCTCTGGGCATTGTTGTTGAGGGTTCGCTGGGTCTCTCTCTCTCTAGGCAGTGTTGTTGAGGATTCTCTGGGTCTCTCTGTGCAGTGTTGTTGAGGATTCTCTGTGTCATTCTCTGGGCAGTGTTGTTGAGGATTCTCTGGGTCATTCACTGGGCAGTGTTGTTGTGGATTCTCTGGGTCTCTCTCTGGGCAGTGTTGTTGAGGATTCTCTGGGTCTCTCTCTGGGCAGCGTTGTTGAGGTTTCTCTGGGTCTCTCTGGGCAGTGTTGTTGAGGATTCTCTGGGTCTCTCTCTGGGCAGTGTTGTTGAGGATTCTCTGGGTCTCTCTCTGGGCAGTGTTGTTGAGGATTCTCTGGGTCTCTCTCTGGGCAGTGTTGTTGAGGATTCTCTGGGTCTCTCTCTCTGGGCAGTGTTGTTGAGGATTCTCTGGGTCTCTCTCTCTGGGCAGTATTGTTGAGGATTCTCTGGGTCTCTCTCTGGGCAGTGTTGTTGAGGATTCTCTGGGTCTCTCTCTGGGCCGTGTTGTTGAGGATTTTCTGAGTCTCTCTCTATGGGCAGTGTTGTTGAGGATTCTCTGGGTCTCTCTGGGCAGTTTTGTTGAGTATTCTCTGGGTCTCTCTCTCTCTGGGCAGTGTTGTTGAGGATTCTCTGGGTCTCTCTCTCTGGGCAGTGTTGTTGAGGATTCTCTGGGTCTCTCTCTCTGGGCAGTGTTGTTGAGGATTCTCTGGTTTGCCTATACCCTTAATTTACTCTTTTTTCCTCTTCAACCTTGACTTATTTCTGATATTGGCAGGAGTCATATGGAGCTGAATGCTCCCTTTACATATCTGTTAGATTCAGCATTCCAGCCTAATGCTCCCTCCCAATCTCACGCTGCCAGCTGTTTCTGTACTCTCAGTTGTGAATGTCGGGTAACTGGTAACTGAGGTAGACAGCCTCCTTACTGTGAAGACAGATTTCTCACACTGCAAGTGGGCACCAACTCAGAGAAATGTTTGAGTGCTGCCTCAGGGTTCCCTAGATGCTCTCGTTCAGTCGCCCGCATGACCCCCACGTCATCTAAGTAAATCGGCACGCACTGCAACCCCCTCAGGATGTTCTCCATTGAGATGTAGCACAGGCAGAGGACACCCCGAAAGGTGGCCAGGTGTACTCGTTCAGTCCTCTGATTTATTGTAACTAATTTTCTGGATGCTGCATCCAACTCAAGCTGTAAATACGCGTGGCTCAGATCGAGCACCGTGAACGGGTGTCCACCATCGCCTCTGTGTAAAGATCCTCAATGCAGGCCATGGGGTAGCGATTCAACCTTGAAACCATTTTCAGGTGAGCTTCTAGACCTTGCATAACTACACTGCCTTGTCCAGTTTTAATACTGGCACCACCTGCGCTGCCCAATCCGCAAAGCATACGGGCCCGATGATACCCAGAGTTTCCAGTCAACAGAGTTCAGTTTCGACTGTTTCCAACAATGCATTGGGGACTGGGCGTGCCTGGAAATACCGAGGCTGGGCTCCCAAATCGGCATGAATGTGAGCTCTTACCTTCCCCACTCCGGGTAGAAATACTTCGGGGTACTTGCCCAACACTCCACTTCAGCCCCCACACCCCTTGGATGCATTGCCATATTATTTGTAAATGGCTTCACCAATCACTGGCCACAAGCTGGAGCCTTGCCCTCTGAGGCGCGCCGAATGGTGACCATAAACCAACAGGGTCACCGTGGTACCCGCAATGTCCAATGGCTCACCAGTACAGGTGGGCAGCCTAGTCATGCTATTGGTCAGGTCCAAGTCTAATGTGGTTGAATGTCTTCCGTCCCACAATGCCAGTGTCCAGCTCCTTGTCCAACGAATGCCCGTTTCCCTGCGCTGTGATCCTTATGAGGCCACCCAGGGAGGTTGCTATGCAGGCAGCCATCTTCGTCAGATTCTTCCAAGTGGAAGATGCAGGCTCTCGGCTGATGCCAACCTCCATTGGGGGGGCCTGGATCTCTGGTTGGTCTGTGGTCTGAGCTCCCGCCTGGGCCACATGTCCTGCAGCGACCTGGCTCACCCTCAGCGGATTACGGGCAAATTTCTACTCCGGAAAACTCAGCCTTCGCCCAATGGGTCGGGTCATTACCACACTCCGTCCAGGGCAGGGTAGCAGTCTGGTGAGGGGTCCTGCGCCGGGCAGGTTTTTTTGGGGAGGATCACGCCCCATGTGTCCCCACCTGCCCCAATCCCCTGATGGTGCCAGCCTACTCTTCCCACCCCACCCAGACCCCCCCTTTCCCTCCACCCCCCACCCCCACCCCAGTGCCCTCTCAGTGATCGGCGTCTAGGTATGTCCCCAGGATGCACATCAGAGGTTGGAGGCATCCTGCTGCCTACCATGTCGCATTGCCTCCGATGCCCCTGATGGGCATCCTGTCGGGCCGGAGGGCCCCGGCCCACTTGCCGGCGGCACATGCCCCGCCATGCCACTCTGTTCCAGGTACTGACTCCGAGCCGCACCCTTGTCAGTGGGGTGGGTCTCGGGGGAGCAGGTGGCCACTCTGTAGGGTGGCTCCGGTTTGGAACCCAGCGCTCCCTGCTCCCGGTCGGTTACCACAGTGCCCTGGGGTGTCACCTCGGGACAGAGGAGCAGCTGGATCGAGCCCCGGCTGCCCTTGCAGCATCTGGCTCTGCCAGCCCTGGCAATGTCTGCACCACGGTGTCAACTCACTCGGCAATGCTCTGGAGCACTCCGGCATTGCCCCCTAGCGACCGTGACACGTCCCCTAGCGACCGTGACACGTCCCCTAGCGACCGTGACACGTCCCCTAGCGACCGTGACACGTCCACTAGTGACCGTGACACGTCCCCTAGCGACCGTGAGATGTCGCGCAGCGCCTCGCCTATACCCACCTGTGACTGGGACACGTCCCCTAGCGACCGTGACACGTCCCCTAGCGACCGTGACACGTCCCCTAGCGACCGTGACACGTCCCCTAGCGACCGTGACACGTCCACTAGTGACCGTGACACGTCCCCTAGCGACCGTGAGATGTCGCGCAGCGCCTCGCCAATACCCACCTGTGACTGGGACACGTCCCCTAGCGACCGTGACACGACCCTAGCGACCGTGACACGTCCCCTAGCGACCGTGACACGTCCCCTAGCGACCGTGACACGTCGCACAGTGCCTCGCCAATACCCACCTGTGACTGGGACACGTCCCCTAGCGACCGTGACACGTCCCCTAGCGACCGTGACACGTCCCCTAGCGACCGTGACACGTCCCCTAGCGACCGTGACACGTCGCACAGTGCCTCGCCAATACACACCTGTGACTGGGACATGTCCCCTAGCGACCGTGACACGTCGCACAGCGCCTAGCCTATACCCACCTGTGACTGGGATACGTCCCCTAGCGACCGTGACACGTCGCGCAGTGCCTCGCCTATACCCACCTGTGACTGGGACACGTTCCCTAGCGACCGTGACACGTCGCACAGCGCCTAGCCTATACCCACCTGTGACTGGGACACGTTCCCTAGCGACCGTGACACGTCGCACAGCGCCTAGCCTATACCCACCTGTGACTGGGACACGTTCCCTAGCGACCGTGACACGTCCCCTAGCGACCGTGACACGTCGCGCAGTGCCTCGCCAATACCCACCTGTGACTGGGACACGTCCCCTAGCGACCGTGACACGTCCCCTAGCGACCGTGACACGTCCCCTAGCGACCGTGACACGTCCCCTAGCGACCGTGACACGTCCACTAGTGACCGTGACACGTCCCCTAGCGACCGTGAGATGTCGCGCAGCGCCTCGCCAATACCCACCTGTGACTGGGACACGTCCCCTAGCGACCGTGACACGACCCTAGCGACCGTGACACGTCCCCTAGCGACCGTGACACGTCCCCTAGCGACCGTGACACGTCGCACAGTGCCTCGCCAATACCCACCTGTGACTGGGACACGTCCCCTAGCGACCGTGACACGTCCCCTAGCGACCGTGACACGTCCCCTAGCGACCGTGACACGTCCCCTAGCGACCGTGACACGTCGCACAGTGCCTCGCCAATACACACCTGTGACTGGGACATGTCCCCTAGCGACCGTGACACGTCGCACAGCGCCTAGCCTATACCCACCTGTGACTGGGATACGTCCCCTAGCGACCGTGACACGTCGCGCAGTGCCTCGCCTATACCCACCTGTGACTGGGACACGTTCCCTAGCGACCGTGACACGTCGCACAGCGCCTAGCCTATACCCACCTGTGACTGGGACACGTTCCCTAGCGACCGTGACACGTCGCACAGCGCCGAGCCTATACCCACCTGTGACTGGGACACGTTCCCTAGCGACCGTGACACGTCCCCTAGCGACCGTGACACGTCGCGCAGTGCCTCGCCAATACCCACCTGTGACTGGGACACGTTCCCTAGCGACCGTGAGATGTCGCGCAGCGCCTCGCCTATACCCACCTGTGACTGGGACACGTTCCCTAGCGACCGTGACACGTCGCACAGTGCCTCGCCTATACCCATCTGTGACTGGGACACGTTCCCTAGCGACCGTGACACGTCCCCTAGCGACCGTGACACGTCGCGCAGTGCCTCGCCAATACCCACCTGTGACTGGGACACGTCCCCTAGCGACCGTGACACGTCGCACAGCGCCTCGCCTATACCCACCTGTGACTGGGACATGTTCCCTAGCGACCGTGACACGTCCCCTAGCGACCGTGACACGTCCCCTAGCGACCGTGATACGTCCCCTAGCGACCGTGACACGTCCACTAGTGACCGTGACACGTCCCCTAGCGACCGTGAGATGTCGCGCAGCGCCTCGCCAATACCCACCTGTGACTGGGACACGTCCCCTAGCGACCGTGACACGTCCCCTAGCGACCGTGACACGTCGCACAGTGCCTCGCCTATACCCACCTGTGACTGGGACACGTTCCCTAGCGACCGTGACACGTCGCACAGCGCCTAGCCTATACCCACCTGTGACCGTGACACGTCCCCTAGCGACCGTGACACGTCCACTAGTGACCGTGACACGTCCCCTAGCGACCGTGACACGTCGCACAGTGCCTCGCCTATACCCACCTGTGACTGGGACACGTCCCCTAGCGACCGTGACACGTCCCCTAGCGACCGTGACACGTCCCCTAGCGACCGTGACACGTCCACTAGTGACCGTGACATGTCCCCTAGCGACCGTGAGATGTCGCGCAGCGCCTCGCCTATACCCACCTGTGACTGGGACACGTCCCCTAGCGACCGTGACACGTCCCCTAGCGACCGTGACACGTCCACTAGCGACCGTGACACGTCGCACAGTGCCTCGCCAATACCCACCTGTGACTGGGACACGTCCCCTAGCGACCGTGACACGTCCCCTAGCGACCGTGACACGTCCCCTAGCGACCGTGACACGTCGCACAGTGCCTCGCCTATACCCACCTGTGACTGGGACACGTCCCCTAGCGACCGTGACACGTCCCCTAGCGACCGTGACACGTCCACTAGCGACCGTGACACGTCGCACAGTGCCTAGCCTATACCCACCTGTGACTGGGACACGTCCCCTAGCGACCATGACATGCCGCACAGTGCCTCGCCTACACCCACCTGTGACTGGGACACGTCCCCTAGCGACCGTGACATAAAGAACAAAGAAATGTACAGCACAGGAACAGGCCCTTCGGCCCTCCAAGCCCGTGCTGACCATGCTGCCCGACTAAACTACAATCTTCTACACTTCCTGGGTCCGTATCACTCTCTTCCCATCCTATTCATGTATTTGTCAAGATGCCCCTTAAATGTCACTACCGTCCCTGCTTCCACCACCTCCTCCGGTAGCGAGTTCCAGGCACCCATTACCCTCTGCGTAAAAAAACTTGCCTCGTACATCTACTCTAAACCTTGCCCCTCTCACCTTAAACCTATGCCCCCTAGTAATTGACCCCTCTACCCTGGGGAAAAGCCTCTGACTATCCACTCTGTCAATGCCCCTCATAATTTTGTATACCTCTATCAGGTCTCCCCTCAACCTCCTTCGTTCCAATGAGAACAAACCGAGTTTATTCAACCGCTCCTCATAGCTAATGCCCTCCATACCAGGCAACATTCTGGTAAATCTCTTCTGCACCCTCTCTAAAGCCTCCACATCCTTCTGGTAGTGCGGCGACCAGAATTGAACACTATACAGCTGCAACATAGAACATAGAACAATACAGCGCAGTACAGGCCCTTCGGCCCACGATGTTGCACCGAAACAAAAGCCATCTAACCTACACTATACCATTATCATCCATATGTTTATCCAATAAACTTTTAAATGCCCTCAATGTTGGCGAGTTCACCACTGTAGCAGGTAGGGCATTCCACGGCCTCACTACTCTTTGCGTAAAGAACCTACCCCTTACCTCTGTCCGATATCTATTACCCCTCAGTTTAAGGCTATGTCCCCTCGTGCTAGCCATTTCCATCCGCGGGAGAAGGCTCTCACTGTCCACCCTATCTAACCCTCTGATCATTTTGTATGCCTCTATTAAGTCTCCTCTTAACCTTCTTCTCTCTAACGAAAACAACCTCAAGTCCATCAGCCTTTCCTCATAAGATTTTCCCTCCATACCAGGCAACATCCTGGTAAATCTCCTCTGCACCCGTTCCAAAGCCTCCACGTCCTTCCTATAATGCGGTGACAAGAACTGTACGCAATACTCCAAATGCGGCCGTACCAGAGTTCTGTACAGCTGCAACATGACCTCCTGACTCCGGAACTCAATCCCTCTACCAATAAAGGCCAACACTCCATAGGCCTTCTCCACCACCCTATCAACCTGGGTGGCAACTTTCAGGGATCTATGTACATGGACACCTAGATCCCTCTGCTCATCCACACTTTCAAGAACTTTTCCATTAGCCAAATATTCCACATTCCTGTTTTTCCTTCCAAAGTGAATCACCTCACACTTCTCTACATTAAACTCCATTTGCCACCTCTCAGCCCAGCACTGCAGCTTATCTATATCCCTCTGTAACCTGCTACTTCCTTCCACACTATCGACAACACCACCGACTTTAGTATCGTCTGCAAATTTACTCACCCACCCTTCTGCGCCTTCCTCTAGGTCATTGATAAAAATGACGAACAGCAACGGCCTCAGAACAGATCCTTGTGGTACTCCACTTGTAACTGAACTCCATTCTGAACATTTCCCATCAACCACCACCCTCTGTCTTCTTTCAGCTAGCCAATTTCTGATCCACATCTCTAAATCACCCTCAATCCCCAGCCTCCGTATTTTCTGCAATAGCCTACCGTGGGGAACCTTATCAAACGCTTTGCTGAAATCCATATACACCACATCAACTGCTCTACCCTCGTCTACCTGTTCAATCACCTTCTCAAAGAACTCAATAAGGTTTGTGAGGCATGACCTACCCTTCACAAAGCCATGCTGACTATCCCTGATCATATTATTCCTATCTAGATGATTATAAATCTTGTCTCTTATAATCCCCTCCAAGACTTTACCCACTACAGACGTGAGGCTCACCGGTCTCTAGTTGCCGGGGTTGTCTCTGCTCCCCTTTTTGAACAAAGGGACCACATTTGCTATCCTCCAGTCCTCTGGCACTATTCCTGTATCCAATGATGACATAAAAATCAAAGCCAATGGTCCAGCAATCTCTTCCCTGGCCTCCCAGAGAATCCTAGGATAAATCCCATCAGGTCCCGGGGACTTATCTATTTTCAGCCTGTCCAGAATTGCCAACACCTCTTCCCTACGTACCTCAATGCCATCTAATCTATTTACCTGGATCTCAGCATTCTCCTCCACAACATTATCTTTTTCCTGAGTGAATACTGACGAAAAATATTCATTTAGTATCTCGCCTATCTCTTCAGACTCTACACACAACTTCCCATCCCTGTCCTTGACTGGTCCTACTCTGTCCCTAGTCATTCGCTTATTCCTGACATACCTATAGAAAGCTTTTGGGTTTTCCTTGAGCCTTCCTGCCAAATACGTCTCATGTCCCCTCCTTGCTCGTCTTAGCTCTCTCTTTAGATCCTTCCTCGCTACCTTGTAACTATCCATCGCCCCAACTGAAACTTCACACCTCATCTTCACATAGGCCTCCTTCTTCCTCTTAACAAGAGATTCCACTTCTTTGGTAAACCACGGTTCCCTCGCTCGGCACCTTCCTCCCTGCCTGACCGGTACATACTTATCAAGAACACGCAGTAGCTGATCCTTGAACAAGCTCCACTTATCCAGTGTGTCCAACACTTGCAGCCTACTTCTGCACCTTATCCCCCCCAAGTCACGTCTAATGGCATCATAATTGCCCTTCCCCCTGCGGTGTATACTTATCCCTTTCCAACTCTTGCCCTGCGGTGTATACTTATCCCTTTCCATCCTTAACGTAAACGTCACCGAATTGTGGTCACTGTCCCCAAAGTGCTCACCTACCTCCAAATCCAACACCTGGCCTGGTCCATTACCCAAAACCAAATCCAATGTGGCCTCGCCTCTTGTTGGCCTGTCAACAAACTGTGTCAGGAAACCCTCCTGCACACACTGTACAAAAAACGACCCATCTATTGTACTCGAACTATATCTTTTCCAGTCAATATTTGGAAAGTTAAAGTCTCCCATAATAACTACCCTATTACTTTCGCTCTTATCCAGGATCATCCTCGCCATCCTTTCCTCTACATCCCTAGAACTATTTGGAGGCCTATAGAAAACTCCCAACAGGGTGACCTCTCCTTTCCTGTTTCTAACCGCAGCCCATACTACCTCGGAAGATGAGTCCCCATCTAGCATCCTCTCCGCCACCGTAATACTGCTCTTGACTAGCAGCGCCACACCTCCCCCTCTTTTGCCTCCTTCTCTGAGCTTACTAAAACACCTAAACCCCGGAACCTGCAACATCCATTCCTGTCCCTGCTCTATCCATGTCTCCGAAATGGCCACAACATCGAAGTCCCAGGTACCAACCCATGCTGCCAGTTCCCCTACCTTATTTCGTATACTCCTGGCATTGAAGTAGACACACTTCAAACCACCTACCTGAACACTGGACCCCTCCTGCGACGTCAAATCTGAGCTCCTGACCTCTATACTCTCATTCTCTCTTACCCTAAAACTACAATCCAGGTTCCCATGCCCCTGCTGCATTAGTTTAAACCCCCCCAAAGAGCACTAACAAATCTCCCCCCCAGGATATTTGTGCCCCGCAGGTTCAGATGTAGACCATCCTGTCTGTAGAGGTCCCACCTTCTCCAGAAAGAGCCCCAGTTATCCAGAAATCTGAATCCCTCCCGCCTGCACCATCCCTGTAGCCACGTGTTTAATTGCTCTCTCTCCCTATTCCTCATCTCACTATCACGTGGCACGGGCAACAACCCAGAGATAACAACTCTTTGTTCTAGTTCTGAGCTTCCATCCTAGCTCCCTGAAAGCCTGCCTGACATCCTTATCCCCTTTCCTACCTATGTCGTTAGTGCCAATGTGGACCACGACTTGGGGCTGCTCCCCCTTCCCCTTAAAGACCCGGAAAACACGATCCGAGACATCACGTACCCTTGCACCTGGGAGGCAACATACCAAACGTGAGTCTCTCACGCTCCCACAAAATCTCCTATCTCTGCCCCTGATTATAGAGTCCCCAATTACTAATGCTCTGCTCCTCTCCCCCCTTCCCTTCTGAGCAACAGGGACAGACTCTGTGCCAGAGGCCCGTACCCCATGGCTTACCCCTGGTAAGTCCCCCCCCCACAAGTATCCAAAGCGGTATACTTGTTTCTCAGGGGAACGACCGCAGGGGATCCCTGCACTGACTGTTTTTTCCCCGTCCCTCTTACAGTTACCCATCTATCTCCAATCTTTGGTGTAACTAATTCCCTGAAGCTGCTATCTATGACCCCCTCTGCCTCCCGAATGATCCGAAGTTCTTCCAACTCCAGCTCCAGTTCCCTAACTCGGTCTTGGAGGAGCTGGAGATGGCAGCACTTCCTGCAGGTAAAATCAGCAGGGACACTAACGGCATCCCTCACCTCAAACATCCTGCAGGAGGAACATTGCACTCCCTTCCCTGCCATTCCTCTAACGTTCTACCAAGATCTGGCTAACAACTAAATTTAAAAAATTTTATATATAAAAAAAAAAATTATTAATAACAATAATAAAATATGGCACTTACCTCACACCAATGGGTTTTATTATTAGGTTAGAGGAGGAGGGCGGGTGGGAGACACTACACGTGTAGTGTCTCGGGTTTCCTCTCCACCAGAATTTATTGGTGAGGGTCTTCCCAGAAGTCCGCGGGTCGACTTCCTGTTCCCGCCTTAAACACTAGAATTTTTAAAAAAAATTTAAAGGAGAGTCTTACCTCCCAGAAATCACTTCCGCACTGCCCCCGCTGAAATGGACTAGCCTGCTCCGCTACTGCTGAAATCGACTTGGCCTGCAAGGTAAGTAAGTTGTTAATCTGTACTCACCTCACCCCAGGCAGCGACCTTTTAAACGGTCCCCTCTGCCTCGCAGCTCCCGCGCTGTTTCAAATTCCCGCGCTGATTCTAAGGTCCCAGCTCTCACTCCCGAACTCAACAGCTGACCTGCAAGGTAAGCAAGTTAATCTGTACTTACCTCACCCCAGGCAGCGACCTTTTAAATGGTCCCCTCTGCCTCGCAGCTCCCGCGCTTTTTCAAAATTCCCGCGCCGATTCTAAGGTCCCAGCTCTCACTCCCGAACTCAACAGCTGACCTGCAAGGTAAGCAAGTTAATCTGTACTCACCTCACCACAGACAGCGACCTTTTAAATGGTCCCCTCTGCCTCGCAGCCCCCGCGCTTTTTCAAAATTCCCGCGCTGATTCTAAGGTCCCAGCTCTCACTCCCGAACTCAACAGCTGACCTGCAAGGTAAGCAAGTTAATCTGTACTCCTATGACTTGCCAATTCTTATACTCAATGCCCCGGCCAATGAAGGCAAGCATGCCGTATGCCTTCGCGACTACCTTCTCCACCTGTGTTGCCCCTTTCAGTGACCTGTGGACCTGTACTCCTAGATCTCTTTGACTTTCAATACTCTTGAGGGTTCTACCATTCACTGTATATTCCCTACCTGCATTAGACCTTCCAAAATGCATTACCTAACATTTGTCCGGATTAAACTCCATCTGCCATCTCTCCGCCCAAGTCTCCAAACAATCTAAATCCTGCTGTATCCTCTGACAGTCCTCATCGCTATCCGCAATTCCACTAACCTTTGTGTCGTCTGCAAACTTACTGATCAGACCAGTTACATTTTCCTCCAAATCATTTATATATGCTACAAACAGCAAAGGTCCCAGCTCTGATCCCTGTGGAACACCACTGGTCACAGCCCTCCAATTAGAAAAGCATCCTTCCATTGCTACTCTATGACCTGGCCAGTTCTGTATCCACCTTGCCAGCTCACCCCTGATCCCGTGTGACTTCACCTTTTGTACTAGTCTACCATGAGGGACCTTGTCAAAGGCCTTACTGAAGTCCATATCGACAACATCCACTGCCCTACCTGCATCAATCATCTTAGTGACCTCCTCGAAAAACTCTATCAAGTTAGTGAGACACGACCTCCCCTTCACAAAACCATGCTGCCTCTCACTAATACGTCCATTTGCTTCCAAATGGGAGTAGATCCTGTCTCGAAGAATTCTCTCCAGTAATTTCCCTACCACTGAAGTAAGGCTCACCGGCCTGTAGTTCCCTGGATTATCCTTGCTACCCTTCTTAAACAGAGGAACAACATTGGCTATTCTCCAGTCCTCCTGGACATCACCTGAAGACAGTGAGGATCCAAAGATTTCTGTCAAGGCCTCAGCAATTTCCTCTCCAGCCTCCTTCAGTATTCTGGTTTCTTCTCTTTGGTGAATACTGATGCAAAGTATTCATTTAGTA